>NW_026067927.1:14141482-14143648 GCF_014885135.2 Alexandromys fortis
GAACGCATATCAATATTTTTTAAACTTCTGCTCTATTTTAAAGAGATGTTTTTGTCTTAGAGAAAAAGACAGTGAAAATGTGAAATTAAGGGAGGAAGGATGGAAGGACCTAGTACCAGTGGAGTATGAGAGGAGATGAGCCTGCCTTCAGAGGTTAACAATTCCTGTTGTTATGGAGCATTCATTGAGTGGGTCTAACAAACATGACCCAGCAGGATAGAGACACATGCAGAGGATTTGTGATAAATGCAGAACAGACTAGTGCAGAGGTTAGGTGAATGTCACAATCAACCCAGATCCCTCAATAAGTTTTGAGAAACTCAAGGTGACCCCATCAGCAGCCAATGCTACCCACCATTCCTCACACAGGGCACTATAGCTCTTTGTGCATGCTCTGAGATTTCCTTAGCTCCTGGATCTTCTGGGGCAGAGTCTGGGTCCAGAACTGCAGCCTTCTGGCCTTCAGGGCTCGGCCCACAGCAGGCTGGATGTTCAACTGCAGGTACTGCTCTTCATGGTCCAACACAGGCCAGAAGGGTAGACCCTCGCTGTTAGGGTTCCTGTGGAATGACAGCCAAGGTGGAAGGGTGATGTGACTCTGATTCTATGTCTGACCCCTGATTTGAGTCAAGACAGTGGAACATTAGGCCAGTGGTTAATGGGGCTGATGGGACAGGAGTCCTGATAAAGGGACACAAGTGTCACCCACTAGTTTCTGTTCCCTGTGTGGGAATACTACTTGACAGATTTTATATATACATGTAAGAGGCAAGATATAAAGAACAGTACCAGAGAACCATGGCTTAGGAACCAGGTCACTGTGAGATGACCACTGGCTGGCACCTATACAGTATCTATATAAATATGCTATCCAGCAGAGAAGAATCTATTATGTGATGGAAGAAAGGAAAAAGAAAGCTAAAGAGACCACCACACAAAAAGGAGATCTATATAGAGACGCACATATTCCTATAACCCACACAGGGAAGGTGAGAGAAAGGTGTGTTCTCACCCATGTCTTGCAAAGTTGGCCCAGTACTTCATCATCCTCCTGTTCAGTAGCTCTTCCTCCTCAGTGAGGAAAACTGGAGTCATGAGAAAAATAAATCTTGAAGTCTATGAACCAAATACAACTACCAATTCATGCTTCCCACTCAGAATCCCACCTGCTGTCAGACCTAAACTATCAGCTTTATTACCTCCCTTCTTCACTATACAATAGTCAACATCCATGCAATCCTCTAATGGAATCCCTGCCCAGTGTGCTGTCATCTCTGTCATGGGCTAGACTGGCACGGGTTCAGATTCTAATCTTGGTATAATTTTTTAGTCTATGGTATGATACACATTTGAATTTATTCTCTCCCACAATCTAGTTTTCCTCAAATGGACAGAGAGCTCAGGAGTCCCTGGGGTGTCATCTGTGACCTCAGTCAGCTCAAGGAAAATAAGGAAGACTCACGTTTTATACCAAAGATGTAGGACCCAAAGACAAAACTAAGCTCATCACCATGGTCAGCCTTCACATAGGGTGGCCTGATACTCTTGATGTAGCTGGGTTGATGTTGGAATTCATAGAAGTAGACAGGAGCATGGGAACCTGGAAGTAAGGACAAGCTGTGACTTAGTAGTCCATCACCTGGATTATTTTGCTGATTCGTATTTGCTGACAAGGTACCTTGACATAAAGTTACCTGGAATCATAAATGTTAAAGGGAGAGAAAGTTCCAGACTGGAGCTCTAGCTGTGGAAAAGCTCAGGGCAGAACAGTGCTCTTGGCCTTCCCAGCTAGATGGTTATGCCAAGTTACTAGATTTCCAGAAACTCATTTTTTCCTCTGCATCTAGATGTCACTCTACTAAACTAGACATGGGGTGACCTGGACACCCACACTGCTCCACAGTGCTCACCCATGATCCACATCTCTGAGCTGCTCTCCTAATCCTTGTTACAGATGTACTCACGCTGAAAATGTGCTACTTGGAGTGCAGGGACCACAAACATGAAGTCTCCCATCATCTCCGTGTACTGTATTTGGAGGGTCTGTGGGTCCTCAGTGTCCCCCATGTACTCCTCCATTATCAGGTCGCTACACTCAGGAGGCAGCATCTACACCAAGAGATCAGGATGAATGCGGTTAGGCATATTCTCGGTTAGTTGGGCAGA
>NW_026067927.1:14144204-14224704 GCF_014885135.2 Alexandromys fortis
TAGGCTTTATTGAATCTGTGACAAATATTAATCTTTGTTCCTCTCTACAGTACCTGCATCTAACTCTCAATGGTGCCAAGCTCTGACCCAGGAGCTGGTACAGTTGTTCTACTCAACCTTAGCACATGCATCAGAAAAATGCATGGCGAACTCCCGACACTGGGAGGACACTGCTGTGGAGCTGAGATGGAGGAAAGACTTCAGCATGGCTCAGGGCTCAGAGTAAATGTTCACCCCAGGGCTAGATGTCCGCTCAGTCCAGAACTTACATGGCTGAATGTGAGGTCCCATCTCTCACACCACTCCATGGTTCAGGGGCTTCCGGGGGTGCAAAACGCAGTGGTCCTACAGGTGGCTTGGCAAAGGGGATTCCCAGGAAGGTGTGGACACCAACTTTGGTGTCACTAACTCGGATGAGGCTGCCTCGGACCTGGCCTGTGTGTGTGCTTCTGATAGGGCTGGCCTCTGAGGAGTCCTGACCTGTTTAGAGAAATGCCATCTGGGTTAGTTGTGTGATCAGCTGCCAGCAGATTGTGGGGTTTAACATCTCACTGTTACCAGAGCACAAAGAAGGGAATCCCAGAGCTCCCAGTTCAGCTCTGGGGTGTGAGTGTGGAAACTTCCGTATCCCTCAGATACAGGAAGTTTCCTATTGCCCTTTGCAGGGCGTCAGAGCATTTCCCTGGCCAAAGAGCTCACACACTCTGAACTATTTGGCCACATGAAATGATGATTATTCTCATTCTTATCCAAAGACCAGCTGTAGCTACAGTAAGAGCCATATATTGAGGAGGGAGAAATTCCTTCATCTTGCTTTTCCTTGAATTGTCTAGCATTCACCAGAGCTCCTTACACTAAACTGTCTCCTCACTATGTAGAGATTTTACACATCTTTGACTTCCAATCAGTGTTCTCTGGCTAGGGGCTTGGGAGACACATGATTCCCACACTTTAGTCTGTCCTTTCCATCACACACCCTGCAACCCTGCTCCCTGGCCTTCCCTCCATTCCACAACTCAACCTCTGATTCTACAGATTTCGGCAGCTCTGATACTAGTCATTTCCCATTAACAACATATTGAGCCTCACCCTGTACATGAAGGAGGAGAAGCAGGAGCCCAAGGACCACAGCATTCAGCCAGCTATGAAGTTGATTCAACGGCATGATCAGCTCTCAGGCCTGAGTCTGTGCTGCAAAACAGAACAGCTATGTTTCAAAAACAGGAAGCAGAATGTGTGGGTCTTCCCTACCTATGAATTTAAATCAAAACGATGTGGGCGGGGACCTTGGTGTGGTGGGACAAAGTTCTCATTGTTGGAGAACTGATTAGTCAGAGTGACAGGAGCCAATGTCCAGGAGGCAGGGCAAAGTCATCCTGCTCTTTCTGTTCCCTCCTTGGCCCTGGAAAGGCACAGCATGGATGCTGAAGCTCTTCTGGGACACCAGGAACCCTGTCCTCACACAAGGACAGAAAACTGTAACAGGAGAGACAGAGGGCTTCTGTGAGTAGGTACACACTCAAGATGTCACAGGAGAGACAGAGGGCTTCTGTGAGTAGGTACACACTCGAGATGTCACAGGAGAGACAGAGGGCTTCTGTGAGTAGGTACGCACTCAAGATGTAGCAGGAGAGACAGGAGATGCAGGAGCTCTGAGTGTGACCTTCATCCTCAAGACTCTTCTGTGCTTAGAAGTCTCAGTTTACTGAGCCTGGATCCAAGCTCCCTGGCCTCTACAATATTCTTAGTGTACATGGACACCTCCCTGTTAGGTCACAGTTGATTGATCAAAACAAAGTACAATTCTGGTGCTTTTAAAGTCCCCAGCCCCTATTCACTCCACCTTTGGGATGTGTCTCCTCTAGGGCCTGCTCCTGCCAAGATCAACTTCGCCATCACTTATCCATTTCACAACTCTTTGTAATTGTTTGCATTTATTTATTTATTGTGCGTATGTACAAATGTGTGTGTGCATGTGTGTATATTCTCCCAGGCCCTGGTTCACATATGGAGGTGAAGGAAGAATTTGTGTAAGTCCATACTCTAATCCCGTCATATGAGCCCAAAGTGGAGCTTAGGTCATCAGGATTGGAGTAAAGTTCTTTTACCACCTCCTGAACAATACCATGTACAGCCATTTGACAAGCATTTGATTGGGCCTTGCAGGATCCAATACTGGCGTAAATATGAGGTCAAAGGAACTATGATAAACTTGAGATAAAGGTGTATAAATAGAAGTCTTAGAGTGCCCATAAAACACTAAAATGATATATCAAAGGATGCAGGTTCAGGAGCCCATACACAGTCCAGACTGACTTCCTAGAGGAAGTGGCATGGGGGGTCAGTGTCAGACAACCTTTAGTGCCTCCTCAGAATTGGCTTTGGCTCCAAATTATCTTCATTATTATCTCTATAATAGTCTAGAGCCCCCATAGCATGGTGCTGTGGGACTTCTTCCTTGGTGTCTCTGGCTGCTTTCCTGACACATCACAGCTCGGCCGCTGCCTCCTCTAATCAACAGGGCTCCTTTGATTCACTGTCACCCCTCCAATGCACCCCTGTCCTGACTGTGGTCCTAACCTTTCTTAGCAGGTGTTCTCTCCACTCCAAGTTCACAACTAAAGGAAGAGTTGGACCACAAGGGCTGAAAAGTCCCCAGGACCTCCAGTCTCTAGTTGAAGAAACTATATTCCTAATGGATCCTGGGCATCCCTGGGCTTTTAAATCCCAGACATTCTTGTAGCTCAGCTGGGGAAATCCCTGTGTGCTGCTACTCACTGCACCATCGTCAGAGGCCCCGTGTTGATGATGGCCATGGCCACAGGAAAGATGTGAAATAAAGAAGATGCTCAGACTCTGTTCTGTGGGAGAGGCAGAGAGTGAGTAGGAAGTGAATGAGAGATAGAAAAAGAAATGAGATAGATAGATAGATAGATAGATAGATAGATAGATAGATAGATAGATAGAGGGAAAGAAGAAAGTAGAGGCTCAAGTTCATAAAATTCCTTCAATGAAATGCTACTGTATCCCTGTTCAGTGTGATCAGGTTTAAGACACATAAAGCCAAGTGTTGACAAAGACATGGAGCCACTGGCCCTATCATAGACGACTGGAGGAGATCCATAGTGATGTAGTCATTATAGACGACAGTCAGATAGTCAAACATATTTATCCTGTGATTGAGTGATTCTACTCCCAGGTCTTTACTTCAAGGAATTAAAATACCAATCACAAAAACTCATACTTCCAAAGTTCATAAGAGCTTATTTAAAAGTTGTCAAAATCAGGTCACTCAGGAGTTGATCAACTAGGGATTGTGCAATATTGAGATATTTGCACATATGGAGAAGCACTGTTACCTAAATGAAGCACACTTGAATCTTTTTTCCTTTTTCAATTGTTCTTCTTCCGATTCTTCTCCTTTCTATATTTTATTTTATTTTAATAAGATTCTTTTTGATTATTTTACATTTCAACCACAGGTTCCCCTCCCTCTCTCCTCCTGCCCAAACCCCCACCCGACTTCTGTTCCACTCCCCTTCCCTTCCACTCTTCCTCCATCTCCACTCAGAAAGGGGACAGGCCTCCCCTGGGCTTGCACAAGCCTGGCACATCAAGTTGTAACAGAACCAAGCTCCTCCCTTGGTGTCAAGTCTTGGCAAGATAATCCAGCATTGGAAATAGGTTCCCAAAAGTCAGTTAAACACCAGGGACAGGTCCTGATCTCACTGAAAGGAGCCTAACAAAGAAACCAGGCTGCACAATTGTCATACACATATGCAAACACATAGGTCAGCTCCCTGGAGGTTCCCTAAATGTTGGTCTAGAACCCTTGAGATCCCTTGAGCTCCCCTCAGCTGTCACTCGCGTTCCCCCTTCATGATCCCCAAGTTCCTAAATCTCCCCTCTTTTTCTTCAGCAAGACTCCATGAGCTCAGCCCAGTACTTGGCAGGAATACACTGGAATCTAAAAGACGTTTAACTCAGTAACAGAACGTTTCACATAAGAATCTTTCCTGAGATAAGATAACCCAGGACTCTGATGTTTCAAAATTATATCCAGGTTCTGAAATGTACCATCAGAAAGTGACTGCAGAATGACACCTGTACTTCCGTGAAAGTAATTGCACGCCTCATTTTTTTTGCAAAGTTTACACATCTATGCGGGTAAGAGGGCAAATGTAATTGCTTAGAAATCATTTGACTTCAGAGATTTTAAAAATGGCACAGCCACGGAAATCTAAAGACCATTTGGTGAGGTGTCCTGTGTGCGTCAGCAGAAATGGAGACTCCACAGATGCACATGTGCAGGAGGAGCTCACAAACACCTCCAGTCCCCAGTGAGAGCACCGGGCAGAGGTCTTCTTGCACTCAAAGGAAGGGATCTTCTCTGCACAGCTACTGAGCCAAGGCTGAGACAGTCTTGCCTCTCTTCTGCCCCGTGGTGTTTGCAGTGTGGAACATACAAATCATCCCATCCATAAATGCTATGGTTTTAGTGTCTCCCATCCGCACTCTCTGTGCTTTCAGGCCCTGTCTAGGCTGATGTTCTCTCTCTCCTCAACTCCCTTTATGGAGAACATCTGGGCTGTGGGAGGTGAATAGTCCACATACCCTCCTCCTTTCCTTCCAAGCTCAAAGACACGGAAGCTTCTTTATGTTCCTGGGACAGCCTGGTAAGTCCACTTAACCCTGGTTGGTTTTGTAGCATGACGTGGGGGAAGGTTCCCATGTGCTCTGTCACATAGTGCAGCATCATTTAAAGACCCTTCATGGATGAGGGTGGAGACCATCATAAACATGTAAAACAAGGAAGACTCTCAAATTCTGTGTGTGTGCTGCAAAGGGTGATCCTGGAACCTTTCATTTACAGACAGGAACGGAGAGAGGGACTAAAGTCTACAGAATCCTCTTCATGGAGAAACTACTGCATATGCACATACATACCAGTGTTGGAAAATCATGGCGCCACTGGTATGCTCACACATGCCTGGCTGGAGGAGATGCAAAATGGTGTAGTCATATTGAAAGGCAGGTTGACCTTTTCTGCAAAAGATAAAGACACCTTTGCTGGGACTCAGCAAAACTCCTACTGTTGATAAAGACTACTGGAATTACCAGGTGTCCCTTCAAGCCTTTCCTTGTCTCTGTCTGACCTTGTCCTTTGCTGCTGTGACATCTATTATCAGGTCAACTCAAACCTGCACTCTACAGTGAGGAGACTGAGAGTTAGGCTACTAGGACACTCAGCTCATGAAGATCATTATTAATCCCATCAGCCCAGTGTAACCAAAAAAAAAAAAAAACCAATCTTTGAATGAGAAAACTATCCCTCAATGGAACCCAGTGGTACCTTAACTTTGGAATTCATGGTCTCCAAAATTATAGGCAAATTCCTATTGGTTATAAGTCACATAGGTTATGATATATACAAACTCATATATGCATGTTACATGTATGTCTATGCATATATGCAATTGAGATGAAGTTTGTGTATATATTTCCATATGACCTGATAATCTTGAACTCATAAAATCCACTTGCCTTAGACTTCCAAGTACTCAGGCCACGTCTGTCTGCGATAGACCTGAGCTTGCTGTTTATGATGACTTTTGTTATGGACACATAAACTATCTGAGACACCAGGGCTGTGCCAAGCCACATGTTTTAGAAGTTACTTGTATAGATGAGAATACTTAGGGCTTGTTACCAGATGAACATGGGAATTTGACATCCAATCACCTCTGGTGAGTCAGTTTCCCAAACATCTGAAGTGGAGACAGGATATTGAATCCAGGATCTTATACATGTGAGGCAAGTGCTCTATCCCTAAACTGTATATCCAGGATGTATATTTAGATCTTTGATAGTTTCACACACATACACAATGTACTTAAATCACACTTACTCCCTTACCTTAGGCATCCTTGATTCTTTCCACGCACAAGGATGCAGGGAGGTATCCAGTGAAGCCCCTTTTGGTATTCTGGGTTGGTCATGTCCACAAGCTCCCATCTTTCTGGCAACTCACCTCACAGAGCACCGTGTTTTTCCACTGTAGAGTTTGGCAGACCTAAGCTTCAAATTAGCCTCATGTTTCTGAGATGCCCTCTCTCTGATCCACATGGCAGACATCTTTTTTGTCAATTGGTGTGGATTAGGGCAGAACAGCATCATATACAGATATCAATGGGTTTTGCCTATGTCTTCACAAGGTCAAAGGTATATCCCCTGTCCTCAGTGTTTGCTGCCTACAAGGAATACCTAGCTGCATGTCTTCTCTAACCATGATGCTCACTGAGTCCACCACTGATAACTAACGTTGTTACAGCAACAGACAAAGCATGGTGAAGTGGTCCTACTTGGAGTTTGACACAACCATGATTCTTCATCCTCCTAGATCAGCTTTCCTAGAAATGACCTTTAGTGAAACAGAGTCCTTTCTCTCTGAAGGAGGATGAGCCCAGTCCGGGAAGAAGTCAGATTGTGACTAATATGTGAAAACCAAATACATATACACACATTTATCCTCCTTTTGCTTTTGTTTATTTCTATGAAGCAACTAGTTTTCTTTGCATTTTTTGGGGAGGTATCCAATGAGTTTATCAGGGTGTGGTGTCCGGGTAAGAGATTGCAAACAAGAGCCACCCCAATCTGAATCTGACTCAGTCTGACTCAGGAGAGCTGCATCCATAGAGATCTATTGTGGTTTTCACACAGCTCAACAGATCAAAGCATCTCCTCTCCTTAGGAGACCACTTCGTTCAGAGTTGTCCTTTGAAAGGACAGATGTTTGCATGTTTGCAGCACAGGGTTAAAGAGAGGCCCCCAAGGAGAGGACAAGACACCCTCAAGCATGGGTGTTGACTGCTCAAGAGTGAGACATACAATGGATTTTGGAGGCTTCTGGAGTTACATGCTAAGAAACTCTTCTCTTTTGTTGAATAGGATCATGTGTAGTTGCTGATGTGCACAGGATAGCAGCCAACCAGGGATGTGGAACTGCAAACAAGGTTCACTGTCTTTCTTATGAGGTTCCCAGAGCCTTAGAGTATTACACCTGGCAGGGGATTAAACGCTGAGCATGCTTAGGCCTGCAGCACAGTGAAAGCTCTTAGAATACTCTACTCTGAAAACATCACTCTACAAAGGAATGTTGTCTTGATATAGACAATCTTCACAGGCAACCTTACTGTGTTGGAGTTCTTTTTCTCTAGGTTTTCTCTTAGTATATACTGATGATATAAAATAATGGGTTTTATTATGACATTTTCATACATGTGAATGAGGCATTTGTTCTTTTCCATTCCCATATTACTCTTTCTTGTCCAATTCTCCTTTCTGCTGAAAACTCGTCTATCTTCTACTTTACTCGTTTTTTTTAAATCATTATTGATCATACAAAAATTTAAATTAGAGTAAGCAAGTGGGTGAGAGTTTATTTACAGGAGTATGGGTGATTTGGGTAGCAATTCCACTGGGGAAAAAATGTTTCTTCCCTCCCCAGTGTCCATCACTCACGTAGAGATGCTGAGGAAGGGATGAGCCCTCCTTACCCTATGTGTCTTTGTAGCACTTCATCATGTCCAATATCTCATTGTTTTGATGTATGAACAGATTCTTACCAGATTTCTGGATTTCATTTGGAGAGCCTCCAATTTCCTCAGCCTCCACAAGAGTGCTGGATCCTCATGCATGTGCCACCACATCCTGCTCACACCTATCTTCTTAAGTAATCCGGGGTATTAAGTAGAGGACACTGTCACCTTGATGTCCCTGTGGATGAGGCAGCTCTGGGTGCCATAGAGGTGAATGTGCTACAACTCTGTGCCTTCTTATAAAGTTGTCTGAGGTTCCCAATCCAGACTCGAAGCAAGGCTGTTCAGAAGAGCAGCCACACATAAGCAGGTGAGACCTTCTTGCCTATAATGCTCAGTGCGCATTAACTAGAACCCAGGAAACCGCAGACAAGAGTCTCAGGCTGAGGGAAGTATGGCATCCTCAGAGGGGCTGTGACTGGGGGAGTGGCATGATTTTTTCAGAGTTCACAGGAGAATGTCTGGAGATAAGAGGCATCAAGGTTTGCACACACCCTACCCTGGTACTCTCTTGGCTCAGCTTCTGTGACCACGTGGCAGGCCTAGACCTAGAATCCACCTTGTACCTTTGTCCAAGGTCAGACACATTGATGGATCCTGTCCTCTCATTTCAGTGGAGTGGTTTGAGGCTGGAGGGTTCTAGTTCTAGTTTGGTCCAGGACACTCTCCATAATCTTTCTGGGGATCCTGGGTAATTCTCTGCCTGAGTGGTTAGTCATATGATCCCAATGACGCCATGACAGTGTTCATAGTTTCATTGTTATCCTAGGGTCCTCAGCAGCCACATTCTAGACACAGACACACACAGCAAAGAGAAATGCCCCATCTGTCCCTCTGCTCCTGACTGTCTGCCTGGTCCTCTGACCTCCAGACCCAGCCCTCATTAGAGCCCCTCACACTGTTGTTCCACGGTGCTGAGTGTCCTCGGGTGTCATTGACCCCGTGTGTGCTATAGAGCCACCCTGTTTGCTTTAGCGGAGGCATTGTCCCTCACTGCTGTCTGTCATTCTTATATGCTCCTCCCTCCCTGATCCCTTGCTTCCTCCTGCCTCTCAGTCTCTGACTCTGCAGAGGTTGGCAGTTTTGACTCTGTTCCCATCTTCCTCACAAGGAAGGAGAAGCAGAAACCCACAGGCTATGGTCTTCAGGAAGCCAGGAAGTTTATCCAGCAGCATGGTCAGGTTTGTCAGTCGTTCACACTCTTCCTAATGCTGTGATCTCTTAAGACCGTTCCTTATGTTGTGGTGACCCCCAACCATAAAAATTTTGTGTTGCTACTTCATAACTGTAATTTCACTACAATAATGAACAATAATGTAAATATCTGATACATGCATTATGGGATATGTGACCCGTCAGAAAGGGTCACTTGACCCCCCCACACAAAGTGGTCTCTACTGACAGGTTGAGAACCACTAAGCTAGCTCCTGGTTCTGAGTTTGTACTGCAATGGATTCACTGTGTTTCCCAACAGGAAGCAGTTGTGGGCCTCACACCCAGGAAGAAACTTGAACTCAACAAGGTATAGGTGAGAACTCTATGGGGCAGTGCAAGGCAATGTCCCAGGAGACCGGCACTGACCCCACAGAGGTGAGGAGAGTCTGTGCTTATCAGTCTACCAGGCTGGCAAGACACCCATCTGTTTTGTCTTTTTATTGCACCCCCTTCTGAAGGCACAGCATGACTCTGAAGTCATTCTGAGTATCAGTAACCCTTACCCCTAACCCCACCCCAAATCAGGGTGACTTCCTTATCCCAAACCCAGCCCGGGGCAAGGATAAGAAGCAGGAAGCAGAAGGCTGCACTGGAGAGTCCTGATCTCTAAGCTGGTGTGTGCAGGGTCCCACAGATGGGGAAACCACAGAGGGAAAAGGGCAGGTTTTAACTTGTGATTCCTGTCATCAGACCTCTAAATAGAAAGGATTGTAAGCCTGTGTAATATGATCTGCATTTATTTAATTTTCTAGGTTGCTGGGCATCACACCCAGGACCCTCTACATTCAGGGCAAGCTCTCTACCACTGAGCTACATCCCTAACCTTACAACTTCTATAAATGTTTAACACATGTGTGTCATGACCAGTCAGCAAGACATGATGTCAATTCAGTGTTTCCATTCAACTTGTCTGTGCTCCCAGCCCTGCCCCGGGAAGATGTTCTCTCTTCCCTCATGACTGAAGAAACAGCTGGCCTATGGCAGATGGACTGTCCCAGCTCTTCTAAGATCAAAGACGTGCACTACATTCTTTGTGTTACCTGAATAGCCTGATGTCTTAATTTTTGGCAGCAGGAATTAAATAATGAACTCAGACCCCAGTGGAAGAATCTGGCACCAGCCCTCCGGGAGGGTATCCTTCTCTGCCCATGGTGTCCAGAATGGATAATCAATAATCTTCACTTTGACCCCAAAGGTCATGCTGTCCTGGCATTAGCTTTCCTTGCACTGGATATTTAAAGGGGGAGTTTGACAACCAGGAATTTTGGCTTGTAGGGAGAGCTGAGCAGAGTTTTAATATGACATGTCAGGATTTCTAACACAAAGGATCTGGCCTCTTAGTAAAAAGAAAAAAATATTTTTTCTTTTTGTTTTTGTTTGTCTGTCTTGTTGGTTGGTTGGTTTTCGGTTTTGTAGACAGGGTTTCTTCGTAGTTTTGGAGCCTGTCCTGGAACTCAATCTCATAGACCAGGTTGGTCTTTTTTTTTTTAATTTTTTTATGGTTTATTTAACTTTATTTTATGTGCACTGGTGTGAAGGTGTCAGATCCTCTGCAACTGGATCTTCAGACAGTTGTGAGCTGCCATGTGGGTGCTGGGAATTGAACCCAGGTCCTCTGGAAGAGCAGTCAGTGCTCTTAACCACTGAGCCATCCCTCCAACCCCATCCAGGCTGGTCTTGAACTCACAAAGATCCTCCTGCTTCTGCATCCCTAGTGCTGGGATTAAAGGCATGAGCCACCACCGCCCAGTGAAAAAATGTTTTGAGAAAATTTAGCACCTTGAGAACAGTTTGACCCCTTTGTATACTGACATAAAGTAAAAGAATTATTTTATTTTTATTATTAACTTTTATTAGAATAGCAAAAAATATTTAGTAACAGGAAAGAAGTGAGAATGAGAATCATGGATTATGGATGATCAAGAACAAAGGTTTAACACAATAACTAGGAGGATGCACGGGAACTGTGGAGGTCCAGAGGACACCCCGAAACATATGCTCAGTGAGACAGGGGACAGCAATCTCTTTCATTCATGAATGGACTTTCTGATCCCTCTACCCAGCTGCACCCCAGCGTCAAACATCTTCACAGACGGGTTTGATGATGTGAATGTTGGCATTACCATGGCTACAGACCCCTTGGGTATCAAGACAAACCTCAGCAGACACAAAATAACAAATCTGCTTTTCTAGACACACACACACACATGCACACAAACAAACAACCCACAAATATACATATACAGACAAATACATGCATATAATTACATGCATGCTCACATACACACATATGTACACAAAATATTACACACACAATTGCGCAAATACACATGCATTCATACAAGCACAGAATAGACGAATGAGGTTGGATATTAAGAAAAAACAAATCAATACTAATCAATGTGCAGATTACATTAAAAGAGACTGTAGGTGACATTTAATCTACAAACACCATGGGATGCTTTCAAATCTGGTCACTGACTTGGGAACCTCTATGTGATGTGTTTTGAAAGTATCTATGATTCATATTTCTATATTGAAACTTAGGCTCCAAGGAAATGTTATGAAAAGTGGGGCTGAGTGGAGGTCTGGGACATGAGAAACATTAAATATCCCAATACTCAGTGGAAAAAACAAGGTTTTATCTTTGGATGAGAGAGCCAGTCATCATGATACAGCAAACAGCTTCGTATCTTAAACTTCGACTTCATGGTCTCCAAAAGCACGAACCTAATAATATAGAGCTCCTGATTTTCACACCTCACTCATATGATACAGGGTTTTTTGACGAACGCATATCAATATTTTTTAAACTTCTGCTCTATTTTAAAGAGATGTTTTTGTCTTAGAGAAAAAGACAGTGAAAATGAGAAATTAAGGGAGGAAGGATGGAAGGACCTAGTACCAGTGGAGTATGAAAGGAGATGAGCCTGCCTTCGGAGGTTAACAATTCCTGTTGTTATGGAGCATTCATTGAGTGGGTCTAACAAACATGACCCAGCAGGATAGAGACACATGCAGAGGATTTGTGATAAATGCAGAACAGACTAGTGCAGAGGTTAGGTGAATGTCACAATCAACCCAGATCCCTCAATAAGTTTTGAGAAACTCAAGTTGACTTCATCAGCATCCAATGCTACCCACCATTCCTCACACAGGGCACTATAGCTCTTTGTGCATACTCTGAGATTTCCTTAGCTTCTGGATCTTCTGGGGCAGAGTCTGGGTCCAGAACTGCAGCCTTCTGGCCTTCAGGGCTCGGCCCACAGCAGGCTGGATGTCCAGCTGCAGGTACTGCTCATCATCGTCCATCACGGGCCAGTAGGGTAGACCCTCGCTGTTGGGGTTCCTGTGGATATGCCAGCCAAGGGGAAGGGTGAGGTCATTCTGATTCTAAGTCTGACCCCTGATTTGAGTCAAGACAGTGGAACATTAGGCCAGTGGTTAATGGGGCTGATGGGACAGGAGTCCTGATAAAGGGACACAAATGTCACACACTAATTTCTGTTCCCTCTGTGGGAATACTACTTGACAGGTTTTATATCTACATCTAAGAGGCAAGATATAAAGAACAGTACCAGAGCACTATGGCTTAGGAACCAGATCTCTATGAGATGACCAGTAGCTAACACCTACACAGTATCTATATAAATGTGCTATCCAGGAGAGGACTCTATCATGTGAGGGAAGAAAGGAAAAAGAAAGCTAAAGAGACCATCACACAAAATGGAGATCTATATAGGGACCCACATATTCCTATAACCCATACAGGGAAGGTTGAGAGAAAGGTATGTTCTCACCCATGTCTTGCAAAGTTGGCCCAGTACTTCATCATCCTCCTGTTCAGTAGCTCTTCCTCCTCAGTGAGGTCAACTGGAGTCATGAGAAAAATAAATCTAGAAGTCCATGACACCAAACACAACTACCAACTCATGCTTCACATCAGAATCCCAGCTGCTGTCAGACCCTAAACTATCAGCTTTATTGCCTCCCTTCTTCACTGTACAGTATTCAACATCCATGCAATCCTCTAATGGAATCCCTGCCCAGTGTGCTATCATCTCCATCACAGGCTAGACTGGCACGGGTCCAGATTCTAATCTTGTTATAATTTTTTAGTCTATGATATGGTACACATTTGAATTTATTCTCTCCCACAATCTAGTTTTTCTCTAATGGATTTAAAACTCAGGCGTCCCTGGGGTATCATCTGCGACCTCAGTCAGCTCAAGGAGAATAAGGAAGACTCACTTTTCATGCCAAAGATGAAGGACCCAAAGACAAAAGTAATCTCATCACAATGGTCAGCCTTCACATAGGGTGGCTTGAAACTCTTGAAGAAGGTGGGCTGATGTTGGAATTCATAGAAGTAGACAGGGGCATGGGAACCTGGAGTTAAGGACAAATAGTGACATAGTAGCCCATCAAATGGATTTTTGCTGATACGTTTGCTGACAAGATACCTTGATATCAAATTACCTGGAATCATAAATGTTAAAGGGGAGACAAAGTTCCAGGCTGGAGCACTAGCTATGGAAAAGCTCAGGGCAGAACAGTGCTCATGGCCTTCCCAGCTGGATGGTTATGCCAAGTTACTAGATTTCCAGAAACTCATTTTTTCCTCTGCATCTAGATGTCACTCTACTAAACTAGACATGAGGTGACCTGGACACCCACACTGCTCCACAGTGCTCACCCATGGTCTACATCTCTGAGCTGCTCTCCTAATCCTTGTTACAGATGTACTCACGCTGAAAATGTGCTACTTGGAGTGCAGGGACCACAAACATGAAGTCTCCCATCATCTCCGTGTACTGTATTTGGAGGGCTTGTGGGTCCTCAGTGTCCCCCATGTACTCTTCCATTATCAGGTCGCCACACTCAGGAGGCAGCATCTACACCAAGAGATCAGGATGAATGCGGTTAGGCATGGTCTCGGTTAGGTCGGCAGAAGCCTTTGGTATGGGGAGAATGGGGTCTGGGCAGAGATAGAGCATAGGTAAAAGTTTCATGTCTGAAGTCACTCCACACAGAATCACAACATATGCTGACCTTCGTTAATAGGGATGCTATCTGAGAAGGGCTATGAGGGACATCTCCATTTGGATAGGACAGCAGTATCTCACCATTTGTGCTGCTGTATTCTTCAAAACAGCCTGCAGGTTCTCTCTTGTTATTTCCTTTATTGTCTGAGCAGAGCCGAACATCTGGGTTGTAGAAGACCCTGTTAAGTGTGGGTTCTGATGGACTTTGATTAAACATGTATTGAGTTCCCACTGTTTAACATATGAATCTCCAGTCTCCCAGAGGATTGGAACTGAGACTCACCATGGGGATGACCCAACCATACTCATCATTGTTGACACCAATGATGCTGGGGACAGGACGAAAATTCACAGAAGCCAACAACTCTTGGGGATGCTTGGGTAGGAAAAACCCATCTACCACAGCAGGGATGATCTTGAAGACCTGAGGGGCATTAAAAGTCAATGCTGAAGTCAATGAAATATGTATGTTGATGCTCACTGAGTTACCTCCACCACTTTCATATTTCTTACTGGCCACAGGGTTCTCAGCTCACTCTGGAAGAGAATCTACACTTAGATTAGCCTATCTTGGTGTTCATATTGTACCCAGAACTAAAGAACACAAAGTCTGACTAGATGACCCAAGGCACACAATTCTACTTACCTTGTTAATGACCAGAATCTCTGCTTCACTCTTGCCTCTCAGACAGTGCACCAGTGCCTCTGAGTCCATGGTCTCACATCCAGATAGTTTACCCACTGTCTGTGAAGGGGAACAGGTGTGGAGAAGAATATTTACAATTTCAATTCAATGCTATTGCCCTAGATACCATGTGTGTGTTAAGTGTGGCTTGTTACAAATATAAATTATTCCTTTTTTCCTATTTTTCAAATTGACAGGCATCAAATAGTATCCTTTCTACCTCAGCATGTTTTGCTTTAGGGTAGTTTTGCTAACCCCAGCCATCCTTCTGTATATCGGATGTGAGAGAAAGAGTAGGTCTGCCAGTGTTTATATGTGAGCATAAGAGAACCAGGTCTCCTTACCTCACAGATGCCCCTTATTTGAGACAGGGTGTCCTCTTGTTTTCTGCTCCTAATTTGAGCTACCCTCTGAACAATTAGGGAATCTCTTGTCTCTGTGTCCCCTATGTGAGCACAGGAACCTTGGAATTACAGACATCCTACTATCTCCAGCCTTTTGAGGGTTCTGGGTGTTTGAACTTAGGTCCTCAAGCATGTACTCCAAACACTTAATAAACCTACTGAGCTATCATCCTGAGCATATGCATATTAATTTTTGTTGTTGTTGGAAGCTACTTGAGGCAGTTTGCTGGTCAGATAACATGGTAACCCAGTATGAAGTAGAGCTGAGTAGAAGCTAACCCCTGAGTTTCTCAATAATTACTGGAAGAAATCTATTTTCCATAGCCATTATTTTCCCCATGAGACAGAAGACCAGAGTACCATAATCTGAAGGCTGAGAAGGCAGACTCAGTCTATGATAGTTGAGGGCACTCACAGTGTAGACCCTCTCATGGGTGTCAGAGATAAGGTCAGGCAGCAGGGCCACTCCACTCTGCATGATGGCTCTGTGGAAGAGTCCTTTGGACNGGGATGACCCAACCATACTCATCATTGTTGACACCAATGATGCTGGGGACAGGACGAAAATTCACAGAAGCCAACAACTCTTGGGGATGCTTGGGTAGGAAAATCCCATCTACCACAGCAGGGATGATCTTGAAGACCTGAGGGGCATTAAAAGTCAATGCTGAAGTCAATGAAATATGTATGTTGATGCTCACTGAGTTACCTCCACCACTTTCATATTTCTTACTGGCCTCAGGGTTCTCAGCTCACTCTGGAAGAGAATCTACACTTAGATTAGCCTATCTTGGTGTTCATATTGTACCCAGAACTAAAGAACACAAAGTCTGACTAGATGACCCAAGGCACACAATTCTACTTACCTTGTTAATGACCAGAATCTCTGCTTCACTCTTGCCTCTCAGACAGTGCACCAGTGCCTCTGAGTCCATGGTCTCACATCCAGATAGTTTACCCACTGTCTGTGAAGGGGAACAGGTGTGGAGAAGAATATTTACAATTTCAATTCAATGCTATTGCCCTAGATACCATGTGTGTGTTAAGTGTGGCTTGTTACAAATATAAATTATTCCTTTTTTCCTATTTTTCAAATTGACAGGCATCAAATAGTATCCTTTCTACCTCAGCATGTTTTGCTTTAGGGTAGTTTTGCTAACCCCAGCCATCCTTCTGTATATCGGATGTGAGAGAAAGAGTAGGTCTGCCAGTGTTTATATGTGAGCATAAGAGAACCAGGTCTCCTTACCTCACAGATGCCCCTTATTTGAGACAGGGTGTCCTCTTGTTTTCTGCTCCTAATTTGAGCTACCCTCTGAACAATTAGGGAATCTCTTGTCTCTGTGTCCCCTATGTGAGCACAGGAACCTTGGAATTACAGACATCCTACTATCTCCAGCCTTTTGAGGGTTCTGGGTGTTTGAACTTAGGTCCTCAAGCATGTACTCCAAACACTTAATAAACCTACTGAGCTATCATCCTGAGCATATGCATATTAATTTTTGTTGTTGTTGGAAGCTACTTGAGGCAGTTTGCTGGTCAGATAACATTATCACCCAGTATGAAGTGGAGGTGAGTAGAAGCTAACCCCTGAGTTTCTCAATAATTACTGGAAGAAATCTATTTTCCATAGCCATTATTTTCCCCATGAGACAGAAGACCAGAGTACCATAATCTGAAGGCTGAGAAGGCAGACTCAGTCTATGATAGTTGAGGGCACTCACAGTGTAGACCCTCTCATGGGTGTCAGAGATAAGGTCAGGCAGCAGGGCCACTCCACTCTGCATGATGGCTCTGTGGAAGAGTCCTTTGGACATGGGGGACACAACAAGTGAAGACACACTTGTGCCACCTGCTGACACACCAAAAATGGTGACAAGGTCAGGGTTGCCTCCAAAGTGGGCGATGTTCTGCTGGACCCAGCGCAGAGCAGCCACTTGGTCCAGGTAGCCCCAGTTGCCTCTGGCGTGCTGGTCTCCAGTGCTGAGAAGTGGAAGGACATGGATCAAAGGCTTGTCTAGGTTTTTTCCAGCTGCCATTGTCCACCTAATTCCTAGTCTTACCTGAAGAAGCCCAGGACACCCAGGCGGTACTGGATAGTGATCACCACCACATCCTCAGTGGCTGCCAGCATGGATCCATCATTCATAGAAGCCATGCCTATGACCAGAGCACCACCATGGATCCACACCATCACCTGGACGGGTCAAGAGAGATGCCATAAAGCTCATAGCTATTCCAATTCTGCAAGACGGCTTACTAGAACATCAACTGCTGGGCCTCTGTGCAGCTACACAAATACATGCAAATCTTCAGGACTTCAGGACCTCAGTCATATGTGGGTCCTCTAGTAGCCCAATCAGTGTATTTCTAGTCCCCACCCCACCATGTGTCTCAGTTTGAATTAATGGGTCTTTGTGTAGAGCAATATCGTCATTACTCAGACTCTGCATAGTGGAACAAAGAGGGGAGCCTCCGCAGTTGTCTCTCCAGACTAAATAGGAAAGGATTATCAACTCTCACCAACACAACACATAATTCAAAAGTAGATATAGGTAAGCTCAATATTGAGTCTTGAGCACATAAGTGGTCCTACAGAACTCAGGTTGTGGAATGAGTCTGCTTTGATCAAAGAGTTGGAGCCTTTAACCACTCAATGCTCCTGTTCTGTGTTCCATACCCAGGTTCAGCTGCTTACTGTGGCATAGTAGGCCTTCTTTGACCTAGTAGGTGGAGGCTTTTCAGCAGAGTCCCCACTACAGTGGAGATAAGGTTGCTTTTATTCCTTCATCTTGAAAAGCATGCCCTCTTCCAAGATGACCATTTCTGGACACTCACAGGCAAGTTAGAGCCCTCATGGGCATGAGCTGGTGCGTAGATGTTGAGATACAGGCAGTCCTCAGACATAGAGAATGTGGGCAGGGGCAGGTTCATATCCTTAAGGCCCAATGAATTCATCATTTCAAGGCTTTGCAGACAGCTGGTGGAAACAGCAGAGAGATATCCCAAGAGACATATGGTGGTCAGAAGCAAATGTGAGCCTGGATCTTTCTCCCCCACCTCCAACTGCTGCTCTTTATGATGCCCTGATAACACATATTCCCCCTCTGAGGTTCCTTCCACCAAAGTGATGGCCACAGGCTCCATGAAAGCTGGGGTGGGATCCTCCAGTTTGGTTGGGTCTGTATGTTGTTTTATTTCTGAGTCTGGAATATAGAGACATCTCAGTGTCTGTATGGAAATGTTTGGCTGTATGCAGTGACATTCGCTGAAGTTATAAGAATAGAAAAGTGACCTAGACCTTAGCAATGCAAGGCATGCAAGCGTTTCCCCCTCTCTGCTCCTGGTAGTGGATGTGATGTGACCAGATCATGTAATTCAGTGTAACTTCCCCAATATGTTGGATTATACTCTAGAGCCTTTAATAGTAGCCTTCTCCCCTAAATTGTTTTTCTTGGTATTTTATTACAGCAACAGAAAACAAACTAATATTGCAATACTGGAGCGTGGTATTCTACAGGTACTTGAGGAATCAATGGACAGTACTGCCTAAAGGGCAGTGAGAAATCCTTTATCCCATGTACAGACACTCGGGGAACTTCTTTTTCCTATGCTGTCTTCAGAGCGAATTAGTTACATATAGTTCCTTGGTCAATGTTGCTTGGCTCTATAGGTTGTCACGGTGGCTCTAGGACTGGGTTAGCAAGTAACCATCATGCTGCACCTCTCAGGACCTGAAGTGTATTGTACTGGATTTGGGGTGCTTTCTGCTTAATAGGTCACACAACTCATGCCTCAAGATCCCTCCCATTGTGGCAGACAACACTGGGCTTTATTGAATCTGTGAACAATTTTATCTTAGTTCTTCTCTACAGTACCTGCATCTAACTCGTAGCTATATTCTGATGCAGGAACAGGTACAGTTGTTCTACTCAACCTTAGCACATGTGTTAGCAAAATGCATAGCAGACTCCCCACGCTGGGAGGACACTGCTGTGGAGCTGAGATGGAGGAAAGACTTCAGCATGGCTCAGTGCTCAGAGCAACTGTTCACCCCAGGGCCAGATGTCCTCTTGGTCCAGAACTTACATGGCTGGATAGGAGGTCCCATCTCTCACACCACTCCAAGGTTCAGGGGCTTCAGGGGGTGCAAAACGCAGTGGTCCTACAGGTGGCTTGGCAAAGGGGATTCCCAGGAATCTGTGGACACCCACTTTGGTGTCACTCACTCGGATGAGGCTGCCTCGGACCTGGCCTGTGTGTGTGTTTCTGATGGGGCTGGTCTCTGATGAGTCCTGACCTGTTTAGAGAAATGCCATCTGGGTTAGTTGTGTGCAGTCAGCTGCCAGAAGATTGTGGGAGTTAACATCTCACTGTTACCAGGGCACAAAAGAAAGGACCTCCTAGTTCAGCTGTGGGGTGTGAGTGTGAGAACTTCCCTATCCCTCAGAGCCAGGAACCTTTCCTATTGCCCTTTGCAGGGGGGCAGAGGATTTCTCTGGCCAAAGAGTTCACATACTCTGAGATATTTGGCCACATGAAATTATGATTATTGTCATTCTTATACAAAGGCCAGTTGTAGCTAAAGTAAGAGCCATACATTGAGGAGGGAAAAATCCTTCATCTTGTTTTTCCTTGAATTGATTGTCTAGCATTCACCAGAGCTCCTTACACTGAACTGTCACCTCACTATGGACAGATTTTAGACATCTTTGACCCTCCCTGTGTTAAGCGTTCACAAAATCAGTGTACTCTGGCTAGGGGATTGGGAGACACATGTTTCCCACACTTTAGTCTGTCCTTTCCATCACCCCTACCCCTGAACCACTGCTCCCTGGCCTTCCCTCCCTCCCACAAGCTCAACCTCTGATTCTACAGATTTCGGCAGCTCTGATTCTAGTCATTTCCCATTAACAACTTATTGAGCCTCACCCTGCACATGAAGGAGGAGAAGCAGGAGTCCAAAGACCACAGCATTCAGCCAGCTATGAAGTTGATTCAACGGCATGATCAGCTCTCAGGCCTGAGTCTGTGCTGCTATACAGAACAGCTACATTTCACAAACAGGAAGCAGAATGTGTGGGTCTTCCCTAGGTAAGAATTTAAATCAAAAGGATGTGGGCGGGGACCTTGGTGTGGTGGGGCAAAGTTCTCATTGTCGGAGAACTGATTAGTCAGAGTGACAGGAGCCAATCAATGTCCAGGAGGCAGGGCAAAGTCACCCTGATCTTTCTGTTCCCTCCTTGGTCCTGGAAAGGCACAGCATGGATGCTGAAGCTCTTCTGGGACAACAGGAGCCCTGTCCTCACACATGGACAGAAAACTGTAACAGGAGAGACAGAGGGCTTCTGTGAGTAGGTACACACTCAAGATGTCACAGGATAGACGGTGGTCTTCTGTGATTAGGGACACACTCGAGATGTCACAGGAGAGACAGGCAAATGCAGGAGCTCTGAGTGTGACCTTCATCCTCAAGATTCTTCTGTGCTTAGAAGTCTCAGTTTACTTGGCCTGTATCCAAGCTCCCTGATCTCTACAATATTCTTATTGTCTACATGGACACATCCCTGTTAGGTCAGAGTTGATTGATCAAAACACAGAACAGTTCTGGTGCTTTTAAAGTTCCCAGCCCCTATTCACTCCACCCTTGGGATGTGTCTCCTCTAGTGGCCAGCTCCTGCCAAGATCAACTTGGCCATAACGTACCCATTTCACAAGTATTTGTTCCTCCAGTCTCTAGATGAAGGAACTATATTCCTAATGGATCCTGGGCATCCCTGGGCTTTTAAATCCCAGACATTCTTGTAGCTCAGCTGGGGAAATCCCTGTGTGCTGCTACTCACTGCACCATCGTCAGAGGCCCTGTGTTGATGATGGCCATGGCCACAGGAAAGATGTGAAATAAAGAAGATGCTCAGACTCTGTTCTGTGGGAAAGGCAGAGAGTGAGTAGGAAGTGCATGAGAGATAGAAAAAGAAATGAGATAGATAGATAGATAGATAGATAGATAGATAGATAGATAGATAGATAGATAGATGAGGAGAGAGGGAGAGAAAAAAGTAGAGGCTCAAGTCAATAAATTTCCTCCAATGAAATGCTACTGTAACTCTGTTCAGTGTGACCAGGTTTAAGACACATAAAGCCAAGTGTCAGCAAGGACATGGAGCCACTGGTACTATCATAGACCACTGGAGGAGATCCATAGTGATGTAGTCATTATAGACGACAGTCAGATAGTCAAACATATTTATCCTGTGATTGAGTGATTCTATTCCCAGGTCTTTAGTTCAAGGAATTAAAACACCAATCACAAGAACTCATACTTCCAAACTTCATAAGAACTTGTTTAAAAGTAGTCAAAATCAGGTTACTCAGGAGTTGATCAACTAGGGATTGCGCAAAATGAGATGTTTGCACATATGGAGAGACACTGTTACCTAAATGAAGCACACTTGAATCTTTTTTCGCTTTTCAATATTCCTGTTGAAATAAGAGTGGCGGGGCTGCGTCCCCAGCACCCCAGCCGCCTGCTAGCTTATGCCCCGAAATAATTACACGGACACTGTATTCTTTTAAACACTGCTTGCCCATTATATCTAGCCTCTTCTTGGCTAACTCTCGCACCTGGACTAGCCCATTTCTAATAATGTGTGTAAGCAACCCAAGGTGTGCTTACCGGGAAGATTATAGCCTACGTCCATTCTGGGTCAGAGCTTCATAGCGTGTGTCTCTGAGCGCAGAGCTATCGGGAGAGCGGAGCATGGCATCTCTGCTCCAGAGAGCAGAGCTGTTGGGTCTGAGCTCACTTCCTCTTCCTCCCAGCATTCCATTCTTCTTACTCCTCCCATCTTCCTCCTGTTTACTCCTCCCACCTATGTTTTAACCTATCAGGGCAAGCAGTTTCTTTATTTAATTAACCAATGAAATCAACAGATTGATATATGACACTCCCACATCATTTTCCTACCTTCTCTTTCTATATTTTATTTTATTTAAATAAGATTCTTTTTGATTATTTTACATTTCAACCACAGGTTCCCCTCCCTCCTCTCCTCCTGCCCACACCCCCACCCCACTTCTGTTCCACTCCCCTTCCCTTCCACTCCTCCTCCATCTCCACTCAGAAAGGAGACAGGCCTCCCCTGGACTTGCACAAAGCCTGGCACATCAAGTTGTGGCAGGACCAAGCTCCTCCCTTTGTGTCAAGTCTTGGCAAGATAATCCAGCATGGGAAATAGGTTCCCAAAAGTCAGTTAAACACCAGGGACAGGTCCTGATCTCACTGAAAGGAGCCTTACAAAGAGACCAAGCTACACAACTGTCACACACATATTGCAGACACATAGGTCAGTTCCCTGGAGGTTCCCTAAATGTTGGTCTAGAACCCTTGAGATCCCTTGAGTTCAGCTCACCTGTCTCTGGGGTTTCTCCTTCATGACCCCCAGGTTCCTCAATCCCTCCTCCTTTTCTTAAGCAAGACTCCCTGAGCTTAGCCCAGTACTTGGCAGTGATACACTGGAATCTAAAAGACGTTTAACTCAGTAACAGAACGTTTCACATAGGAATCCTTTCCTGAGATAGGATAACCCAGGACTCTGATGTTTCATAATTATATCCAGGTTCTGAAATGTACCATCAGAAAGTGACTGCAGAGAGCAGGCAATGATTGACAGAGAGGAGCTAAGGGAACCTTCCTCCAGTGAAATAACCTGTACTTCCGTGATAGTAATTGCACACCTCATTTTTTATGCAAAGTTTACACATCTATGCGGGTAAGAGGGCAAATGTAATTGCTTAGAAATCATTTGACTTCAGAGATTTTAAAAATGGCACAGCTACGGAAATCTAAAGACCATTTGGTGAGGTGTCCTGTGTGCATCAGCAGAAATGGAGACTCCACAGATGCACATGTGCAGGAGGAGCTCACAAACACCTCCAGTCCCCAGTGAGAGCAGCAGGCAGAGGTCTTCTTGCACTCAAAGGAAGGGATCTTCTCTGTCCAGCTACTGAGCCAAGGCTGAGACAGTCTTGCCTCTCTTCTGCCCCGTGGTGTTTGCAGTGTGGAACATACAAATCATCCCATCCATAAATGCTATAGATTTAGTGTCTCCCCTCCACACTCTCTGTGCTTTCAGGCCCTGTCTAGGCTGATGTTCTCTCTCTCTCCCTTTTTGAAGAACATCTGGGCTGTGGGAGCTGAAGGGTCCACCCACCCTCCTCCACTTCTTCCAACCTCAAAGGCATGGAACATGGAAGTAACTTCTTTGTGTTACCTCGACAACCTGTGGTCCTCTTATTCCTGGGCTGCTGCATAGCATGGCTTGGGGGAAGGTTCCCTTGTGCTCTGTCACCCAGCAGAGCATCATTCAAAGACCCTTCATGGATGATTGTAAAGACCGTCATAAGCATGTAGAATGAGGAAGACTCTCAAATTCTGTGTGTATGAAGGAAGGGGTAATATGGAACCTTTCATTTACAGACAAGAAGTGGGAGAGGGACTAAAGTCTACAGAATCCTCTTCATGGAGAAACTACTGCATATGCACATACATACCAGTGTTGGAAAATCATGGCGCCACAGGTATGTTCACACATGCATGGCTAGAAGTGATGCAAAGTGGTGTAGTCATATTGAAAGACAGGTTGACTTTTTCTGCAAAAGGTAAAGACACTTGTGCTGGGACTCAGCAAAATACTACTGTTGATAAAGACTACTGGAATTACCAGGTGTCCCTTCAAGCCTTTCCTTGTCTCTATCTGACCTTGTCCTTTGCTGCTGTGACATCTATTATCAGGTCAACTCAAACCTGCACTCTACAGTGAGGAGATTGAGAGTTGGGCCACTAGGACACTCAGCTCATGAAGATCATTATGAATCCCATCAGCCCAGTATAACCAAAAAAATAAACCAATCTTTGAATGAGAAAACTATCCCTCAATGGAACCCAGTGGTACCTTAACTTTGGAATTCATGGTCTCTAAAATTGTAGGAAAATTCCTATTGGTTATAAGTCACATAGGTTATGATATATACAAACTCATATATGCATGTTACATGTATGTCTATGCATATATGCAATTGAGATGAAGTTTGTGTATATATTTCCAGATGACCTGAAAATCTTGAACTCATAAAATCCACCTGCCTTGGACTTCCAAGTACTCAGGCCACGTCTGTCTGCGATAGACCTGAGCTTGCTGTTTATGATGACTTTTGTTATGGACACATAAACTTTCTAAGACACCAGGGCTGTGCCAAGCCACATGTTTTAGAAGTTACTTGTATAGATGAGAATACTTAGGGCTTGTTACCAGATGAACATGGGAATTTGACATCCAATCACCTCTGGTGAGTCAGTTTCCCAAACATCTGAAGTGGAGACAGGATATTGAATCCAGGATCTTATACATGTGAGGCAAGTGCTCTATCCCTAAACAATATACCCAGGATGTATATTTTAATCTTTGATAATCTCATACACATACACAATGTAATTAAATCACACCTACTCCCTTACCTTAGGCATCCTTGATTCTTTCCAAGCACAAGGATGCAGGGAGGTATCCAGTGAAGCCCCTTTTGGTATTCTGGGTTGGTCATGTCCACAAGCTCCCATCTTTCTGGCAACTCACCTCACAGAGCACCGTGTTTTTCCACTGTAGAGTTTGGCAGACCTAAGCTTCAAATAAGCCTCATGTTTCTGAGATGCCCTCTCTCTGATCCACATGGCAGACATCTTTTTTGTCAATTGGTGTGGATTAGGGCAGAACAGCATCATATACAGATATCAATGGGTTTTGCCTATGTCTTCACAAGGTCAAAGGTATATCCCCTGTCCTCAGTGTTTGCTGCCTACAAGGAATACCTAGCTGCATGTCTTCTCTAACCATGATGCTCACTGAGTCCACCACTGATAACTAACATTGTTACAGCAACAGACAAAGCATGGTGAAGTGGTCCTACTTGGAGTTTGACACAACCATGATTCTTCATCCTCCAAGATCAGCTTTCCTAGGAATGACCTTTAGTGAAAAAGAGTCCTTTCTCTCTGAAGGAGGATGAGCCCAGTCCGGGAAGAAGTCAGATTGTGACTAATATGTGAAAACCAAATACATATACACACATTTATCCTCTTTTTGCTTTTGTTTTTTTTCTATGAAGCAGTTAGTTTTCTTTGCATTTTTTGGGGGTATCCAATGAGTTTATCAGGGTGTGGTGTCCGGGTGAGAGATTGCAAACAAGAGCCACCCCAATCTGAGTCTGACTCAGTTTGACTCAGGAGAGCTGCATCCATAGAGATCTATTGTGGTTTTCACACAGCTCAACAGATCAAAGCATCTCCTCTCCTTAGGAGACCACTTCGTTCAGAGTTGTCCTTTGAAAGGACAGATGTTTGCATGTTTGCAGCACAGGGTTAAAGAGAGGCCCCCAAGGAGAGGACAAGACACCCTCAAGCATGGGTGTTGACTGCTCAAGAGTGAGACATACAATGGATTTTGGAGGCTTCTGGAGTTACATGCTAAGAAACTCTTCTCTTTTGTTGAATAGGATCATGTGTAGTTGCTGATGTGCACTGGATAGCAGCCAACCAGGGATGTGGAACTGCAAACAAGGTTCACTGTCTTTCTTTTGAGGTTCCCAGAGCCTTAGAGTATTACACCTGGCAGGGGATTAAACGCTGAGCATGCTTAGGCCTGCAGCACAGTGAAAGCTCTTAGAATACTCTACTCTGAAAACATCACTCTACAAAGGAATGTTGTCTTGATGTAGACAATCTTCACAGGCAACCTTACTGTGTTGGAGTTCTTTTTCTCTAGGATTTCTCTTAGTATATACTGATGATATAAAATAATGGGTTTTATTATGACATTTTCATACATGAGAATGAGGCATTTGTTCTTTTCCATTCCCATATTACTCTTTCTTGTCCGATTCTCCTGTCTGCTGAAGACTTTTCTATCTTCTACTTTACTGGGTTTTTTTTTTAAATCATTATTGATCATACAAAAATTTAAATTAGAGTAAGCAAGTGGGTGAGAGTTTAATTACAGGAGTGTGGGTGGTTTGGGTAGCAATTCCACTGGGGAAAAAATGTTTCTTCCCTCCCCAGTGTCCATCACTCACGTAGAGATGCTGAGGAAGGGATGAGCCCTCCTTACCCTATGTGTCTTTGTAGCACTTCATCGTGTCCAATATCTCATTGTTTTGATGTATGAACAGATTCTTACCAGATTTCTGGATTTCATTTGGAGAGCCTCCAATTTCCTCAGCCTCCACAAGAGTGCTGGATCCTCATGCATGTGCCACCACATCCTGCTCACACCTATCTTCTTAAGTAATCCTGGGGTATTAAGCAGAGGACACTGTCACCTTGATGTCCCTGTGGATGAGGCAGCTCTGGGTGCCATAGAGGTGAATGTGCTACAACTCTGTGCCTTCTTATAAAGTTGTCTGAGGTTCCCAATCCAGACTCGAAGCAAGGCTGTTCAGAAGAGCAGCCACACATAAGCAGGTGAGACCTTCTTGCCTATAATGCTCAGTGCGCATTAACTAGAACCCAGGAAACCGCAGACAAGAGTCTCAGGCTGAGGGAAGTATGGCGTCCTCAGAGGGGCTGTGACTGGGGGAGTGGCATGATTTTCTCAGAGTTCACAGGAGAATGTCTGGAGATAAGAGGCATCAAGGTTTGCACACACCCTACCCTGGTACTCTCTTGGCTCAGCTTCTGTGACCACGTGGCAGGCCTAGACCTAGAATCCACCTTGTACCTTTGTCCAAGGTCAGACACATTGATGGATCCTGTCCTCTCATTTCCGTGGAGTGGTTTGAGGCTGGAGGGTTCTAGTTCTAGTTTGGTCCAGGACACTCTCCATAATCTTTCTGGGGATCCTGGGTAATTCTCTGCCTGAGTGGTTAGTCATATGATCCCAATGACGCCATGACAGTGTTCATAGTTTCATTGTTATCCTAGGGTCCTCAGCAGCCACATTCTAGACACAGACACACACAGCAAAGAGAAATGCCCCCATCTTTTCCTCTGCTCCTGACTGTCTGCCTGGTCCTCTGACCTCCAGACCCAGCCCTCATTAGAGCCCCTCACACTGTTGTTCCACGGTGCTGAGTGTCCTCGGGTGTCATTGACCCCGTGTGTGCTATAGATCCACCCTGTTTGCTTTAGCGGAGGCATTGTCCCTCACTGCTGTCTGTCATTCTTATATGCTCCTCCCTCCCTGATCCCTTGCCTCCTCCTGCCTCTCAGTCTCTGACTCTGCAGAGGTTGGGAGTTCTGACACTGTTCCCATCTTCCTCTTTCAGAGTCTCACCCTGAACACATGGGTGGAGAAGCAGAAACCCACAGGCTATGGCCTTCAGGAAGCCAGGGACTTTATCCAGCAGCATGGTCAGGTTTGTCAGTGGTTTGATGTGGGAGTGTCGTATATCAATCTGTTGATTTCATTGGTTAAGAATTAAAGAAACTGCTTGTCTAGCCCTCATATGTTAAAACATAGGTGGGAAGAGTAAACAGAACAGAATGCTGGGAGGAAGAGGAAGTGAGCTCATACTTGACAACTCTGCTCTTTGGAACAGAGAAGCCAGGCTGTGCTCTCCCAGGCAGCTCCGACCCAGGATGGACGTAGGCTAGAATCTTCCTGGTAAGCGCACCTCATGGTGCTACATAGATGATTAGAAATGGGTTAAGAGGTTGAAGCTAATGGGCCAAGCAGTGTTTAAAAGAATACAGTGTCCATGTAATTATTTCGGGGCATAAGCTAGCAGGCGACCAGGGTGCTGGGGACACAGCCCCGCCACTCGTATTGCAACAGTGGTTTACACTCTTCCTAATGCTGTGATCTCTTAAGACCGTTCCTTATGTTGTGGTGACCCCCAACCATAAAAATTTTGTGTTGCTACTTCATAACTGTAATTTCATTACAATTATGAACAATAGTGTAAGTATCTGATACATGGATTATGGGATATGTGACCCATCAGAAAGGGTCACTTGACCCCCGACACAAAGTGGTCGCTACTGACAGGTTGAGGACCACTCAGCTAGGTCCTGGGCCTGGGTTTGTGCTGCAATGGATGCACTGTGTTTCCCAACAGAAAGCAGTTGTAGGCCTCACCCAGGTAGGAATTTGTACTCAACAAGGTATTGTGAGAGCTCTATTGGGTCATACAAGTCAATGTCCCAGGAGACTTGCACTGACCAGACAGAGGTGAGGAGAGTCTGTGCTTATCAGTCTACCAGGCTGGCAAGACACCCATCTGTTTTGTCTTTTTATTGCACCCCCTTCTGAAGGCACGGCATGGACTCTGAAGTCATTCTGAGTATCAGTAACCCTTACTCCTAACCCCACCCCAAATCTGGGTGACTTCCTTGTCACAGACCCAGCCAGGGGGACGTGTGGGGAGTAGGAAGCAGAAGGCTGCATGGGAGAGTCCGAATCTCTCAGCAAGTGTGTGCAGGGGATTCCACAGATAGAGAAACCACAGAGGGAGAAAGGCAAGGACATTTGCAGTGCATACCTAGGGACTTAGGCCTACAAACACCAACGCACCCCTCATGACTGCATATCTCCCATGGAATTTTTTATGTTGTCTTATTTGTTTCATTTGTTTCTTTTCCATTTTGTTTCATTTGATGAATTTTAACCTTCATTTTTGATTTTTTCAATGACATATTCATCATTCAAAAGCATATTGGTTAATCTCGATAAGACTCTGCATGCTCTATAGTTTCTTTTACTGTGAGTGCAGAGTTTATTCCATTGTAATAAAATAGGAGAAATGCTTTCAGTTTTTCTATATTGGGCAAAATGTTCTTTCTGTCATATATATATATGTATATATGTTTCTATCATATATATATACATGCACACACACACATATATGTGTGTGTATGAGTGTGTGTGTGTGTGTGTGTGAGAGAGAGAGAGAGAGAGAGAGAGAGAGAGAGAGAGAGAGAGAGAGAGAGATAACTTATAGAATGTTCCAGAAGTGCTGGAAATAATGTGTATCATCTGTAGTGTTTGGATGGACTTTTATCTAGGTAGCTGTTAAGTCAATTTTCTTGATGATATCATTTTCGTCGTGTTTCTCTCTTTACTTTTATGTGTTTTCCTTAATTGCCTGTCTCTTATTCATCATCTTCCATTCTGTACCCACACTATTGGCAAACTCCCACTGAGATCAAACTAGAGACACTTCTATCTACCTGACAAACATTTTCAGGCCCTGTTGTTTCCCACACTGGGACTCTCTGGGCTCCCAGAGCCTGTGATAAAATGAGATACTGGCCCATGAACAGGGGATTCAGAATCCCAGGGATCCTGCCAGGATACAAAGAGAGTACAGGATAAAGATTCTGCAACAGCTCAGTGTGAACTCCTGGATGAGGGGGTAAGCAACCTCAGACTTTAGGGACACCTGAGGACTGGCTAACCTTGGCTTTTCTGTCCAGCCCAAGTCCAGTGCACTCACAGTCCAGAACAGTAGACTTTTCTCGTCAGTGGATTACAGTGTTCTCATTGACCAGGTACAGAATTGACCTTCCTCCTCCAGTCATCCAAAGTCTCCATCCAATATGCTCCTACCAGGAAAAGATATTCTCTCTCTCTCTCTCTCTCTCTCTCTCTCTCTCTCTCTCTCTCTCTCCCCAAACCAAGGAATGGCAGGCCTATGAACAATGCCCAAGTTCAACTTTGTGGAAGTAGTTTCTCTGTGTTACCTGTCTAGCCTGGTGTATCCTCTGATCCCTATATGTAGTGTGACTTGGAGGAGGGTCCCTACGTGCTCTGTCACAAGGGTCTTTCAGTGACGGTGGTGCAGACCATAGTGAACATGATGTTTTGGCTTAGCAAAGTAAAGCCAGGCAGTAATTCTGAACAGAGATAAGAAGGAGGTGGCGGAGTTGAAGGAGACATCATGTAGCTGTTGAAGTAGGAAAATGCAAGAACCAGTAAGCCACAGCTTTGTGGCAATATGTATTATATATAAATATATATTATATTTAATAAAATGGTTTAATTTAAAATGTAAGTGCTAGTTAGGAATATGCCTAAGTCATTGGCCAAACAGTGATGTAATTATTATAGTCTCTGTGTGATTATTTAAGTCTGGGCATCTGTGAAATGAAAGCACAGTCTCTGCTTACAGTGGACAGAATTGGTCTTACATGGGTCCTGTAAGAAATGTGACACAGACCTGTTTCCCAGATCTTTGGAAACTTTTAATTCCTTGGTAAATTCATACATTGTTACAATGTGTTTTATGCAATCCTACATCCCAACACCCTCAAGACCTCCCAAATGTCCACAATATTCTCATTCCAACTTCATTATTTCTTCCTCCACTTCGGCCTTCCTCCTCTTCCTTATCTTCCTCCCTTTCTTCTCCTCCACATCCATTTCCTTCTTTTCCTCTTTCTCCCCCTTTATTAACCCACTCACTGAAATTATATTTTTATAATTTTTTGAATTTCTCTTGTGGAGAGAAAGCATAACTAATCTAGCCCTCCCAAGAGTTTGTTCTATAGCTCAGGCAGGTTTTAACTTGTAAAGAGGCCTAGTAGCAGTGGAGTGTGAAAGGAGATGAGCCTGCTTGGGAGGATAACAATTCCTGTTGTTATGGAGCATTCATTGAGTGGGTCTAACAAAGATGACCCAGCAGGATAGAGTCACATGCAGAGGATTCATGATAAATGCAGAACAGACTAGTGCAGAGGTTGAGCAAATGTTAGGATCAACCCAGGTCATTCAGTATATTTTGGGAAACTCAAGGTGACCCCATCAGCAGCCAATGCTACCCACCATTCCTCACACAGGGCACTATAGCTCTTTGTGCATGTGGTGAGATTTCCTTAGCTCCTGGATCTTCTGGGACAGAGTCTTGGTCCAGAACTGCAGCCTTCTGGCCTTCAGGGCTTTGCCCACAGCAGGCTGGATGTCCAGCTGCAGGAACTGCTCTTCGTGGTCCAACACGGGCCAGTAGGGTAGATCCTCACTGTTGGGGTTCCTGTGGATATACCAGCCAGTGGGAAAGGGTGAGGTTACTCTGATCCAAAGTCTGACCCCCTGATTTGGGTCAAGGCAGTGGAACATTAGGCCAGTGGTTAATGGGGCTGATGGGACAGGAGTTCTGATAAAGGGACACAAATGTCACACACTAGTTTCTGTTCCATGTGGGGGAAGACTCCTTGATATGTTTTATATCTAATCTAAGAGGCAAGAAATAAAGACCAGTACCAGAGCACTATGTCTCCGGAACCAGGTCACTGTGAGATGACCAGTAGCTGACACCTACAAAGTATCAGTATAAATGTGCTATCCAGGAGAGGACTCTATCATGTAATGGAAGATTCAGGAAAACTAAAGAGACCATCACCCAAAAGGGAGACCTATACAGGGACCCATATAGGGAAGGTTGAGAGAAAGGTGTGTTCTCACCCATGTCTAGCAAAGTTGGCCCAGTACTTCATCATTCTTCCATTCAGTAACTTCTCCTCCTCAGTGAGGACAACTGAAGTCATGAGAAAAATGTTGAAGTCCATGAACCAAACATGTTTCCCACAGAATCCCATCTGCTGTCAGACCTAAACTATCAGCTTTATTACCTCCCTTCTTCACTATACAATAGTCAACATCCATGCAATCCTCTAATAGAATCCCTGCCCAGTGTGCTGTCATCTCTGTCATGGGCTAGACTGGCACGGGTTCAGATTCTAATCCTGGCATAATTTTTTTTACTCTATGATATAATACACATTTGAATTTATTCTCTCCCAGAATCTAGTTTTTCTCAAACAGACAAAGAGCTCAGGAGTCCCTGGGGTGTCATCTGTGACCTCAGTCAGCTCAAGGAGAATAAGGAAGACTCACGTTTTATACCAAAGATGAAGGACCCAAAGACAAAAGGAACCTCATCAGAATGGTCAGCCTTCACATAGGGTGGCTTGAAACTCTTGAGGTAGCTGGGTTGATGTTGGAATTCATAGAAGTAGACAGGAGCATGGGAACCTGGAGGTAAGGACAAACAGTGACTTAGCCCATCAACTGGATTATTTTGCTGATTCACATTTATTGAGAAGGTACCTTGATATAAAGTCACCTGGAATCATAAATGTTAAAGGGGAGAGAAAGTTCCAGGCTGGAACACTAGCTATGGAAAAGCTCAGGGCAGAACAGTGCTCTTGGCCTTCCCAGCTAGATGGTTATGCCAAGTTACTAGATTTCCAGAAACTCATTTTTTCCTCTGCATCTAGATGTCACTCTACTAAACTAGACATGAGGTGACCTGGAAACCCACACTGCTCCACAGTGCTCACCCATGATCCACATCTCTGAGCTGCTCTCCTAATCCTTGTTACAGATGTACTCACGCTGAAAATGTGCTACTTGGAGTGCAGGGACCACAAACATGAAGTCTGCCATCATCTCTGCATACTGTATTTGGAGGGTTTGGGGATCCTCAGTGTCCCCCATGTACTCTTCCATTAGCAGGTCGCCACACTCAGGAGGCAGCATCTGTACCAAGAGATCAGGATGAATGTGGTTAGGCATGGTTGGGCAGCAGTCTTTGGTATAGGGAGAATGGGGCCTGGGCAGAGATAGAGCATAGGTAAAGAGGTTCATGCTCTGAGGTCACCTCCACCCCACAGAATCACACACATATGCTGACCTTCGTTAATAGGGATGCTATCTGAGAAGGGATATGAGGGACATCTCCATTTGGATAGGACCACCAGTATCTCACCATTTGTGCTGCTGTATTCTTCAAAACAGCCTGCAGGTTCTCTCTTGTTATTTCCTTTATTGTCTGAGCAGAGCCGAACATCTGGGTTGTAGAAGACCCTGTTAAGTGTGGGTTCTGATGGACTTTGATTAAACATGTATTGAGTTCCCACTGTTTAACATATGAATCTCCAGTCTCCCAGAGGATTGGAACTGAGACTCACCATGGGGATGACCCAACCATACTCATCATTGTTGACACCAATGATGCTGGGGACAGGACGAAAATTCACAGAAGCCAACAACTCTTGGGGATGCTTGGGTAGGAAAACCCCATCTACCACAGCAGGGATGATCTTGAAGACCTGAGGGGCATTAAAAGTCAATGCTGAAGTCAATGAAATATGTATGTTGATGCTCACTGAGTTACCTCCACCACTTTCATATTTCTTACTGGCCCCAGGGTTCTCAGCTCACTCTGGAAGAGAATCTACACTTAGATTAGCCTATCTTGGTGTTCATATTGTACACAGAACTAAAGAACACAGAGTCTGACAAGATAGTCCAAGGCACACAATTCTACTTACCTTGTTAATGACCAGAATCTCTGCTTCACTCTTGCCTCTCAGACAGCGCACCAGCGCCTCTGAGTCCATGGTCTCACATCCAGACACGTTAGCCACTGTCTGTGAAGGGGAACAAATGGGGAGAATATTTAAAATTTCATTCAATGCTATTGCCCTAGATAGCATACTATAGTTTGTGTGTGTGGATTGTTACAAGTATAAATTATTCCCTTTGTCCTATTCTTCAAAGGTGACAGGCATCAGGCAGTATCCTCTCTGCCTCCTCATGATTTCCCTTAGGGTAGTTTTGCTAACCTCAGCCATCCTTCTGTATATCATATGTGAGAGAAGGAGTAAGTGTGCCAGTGTTTATATGTGAACATTAGAGAACCAGGTCTCCTTACCTCACAGATGCCCCTTATTTGAGACAGGGTGTCCTCTTGTTTTCTGCTCCTAATTTGAGCTACCCTCTGAACAATCAGGGAATCTCTTGTCTCTGTGTCCCCCACGTGAGCACAGGAACCTTGGAATTACAGACATCCTACTCTCTCCAGCCTTTTGAGGGTTCTGGGTGTTTGAACTTAGGTCCTCAGGCTTTAAAAATCCACTGAGCTATCTTCCTGAGCATATGCATATTTATTTTTGTCGGTGCTGGAAGCTGCTAGGAGCAGTTTGCTGGTCAGATAACATTATCACCCAGTATGAAGTGGAGGTGAGTAGAAGCTAACCCCTGAGTTTCTCAATAATTACTGGAAGAAATCTATTTTCCATAGCCATTATTTTCCCCATGAGACAGAAGACCAGAGTACCAGAATCTGAGGGCTGAGGGGGCAGACTCAGTCTATGATGGTTGAGGGCACTCACAGTGTAGACTCTCTCATGGGTGTCAGAGATAAGGTCAGGCAGCAGGGCCACTCCACTCTGCATGATGGCTCTGTGGAAGAGTCCTTTGGACATGGGGGACACAACAAGTGAAGACACACTTGTGCCACCTGCTGACACACCAAAAATGGTGACAAGGTCAGGGTTGCCTCCAAAGTGGGCGATGTTCTGCTGGACCCAGCGCAGAGCAGCCACTTGGTCCAGGTAGCCCCAGTTGCCTCTGGCGTGCTGGTCTCCAGTGCTGAGAAGTGGAAGGACATGGATCAAAGGCTTGTCTAGGTTTTTTCCAGCTGCCATTGTCCACCTAATTCCTAGTCTTACCTGAAGAAGCCCAGGACACCCAGGCGGTACTGGATAGTGACCACCACCACATCCTCAGTGGCTGCCAGCATGGATCCATCATTCATAGAAGCCATGCCTATGACCAGAGCACCACCATGGATCCACACCATCACCTGGAGAAGTCAAGAGAGATGCCAGGAAGCTCATAGCTATTCCAATTCTGCAAGACGGCTTACTAGAACATCAACTTCTGGGCCTCTGTGCAGCTACACAAACACATGCAAATCCTCAGGACTTCAGGACCTCAGTCATAGGCGGGTCCTCTAGTAGCCCCATCAGTGTATTTCTAGTCCCCACCCCACCATGTGTCTCAGTTTGAATTAATGGGTCTTTGTGTAGGGCAATGTCGTCATTACTCAGACTCTGCATAGTAGTTGATCAAGGAGGGAGCCTCCATGGTTGTCTCTCCAGACTAAAAAAGGAAAAGATCAGCTCTCACCAACACAACACATAATCCAAAAGTAGATATAGGTAAGCTCAATATTGAGGCTTGAGCACCTAAGTAGTTCTACAGAACTCAGGTTGTGGAATGAGTCCGCTTTGATCAAAGAACTGGAGCCTTTAACCATCAATGCTCCTGTTCTGTGTTCCATACCCAGGTTCAGCTGCTTAGTGTGGCTGAGAAGGCCTTCTTTGACCCGGTAGGTGGAGGCTTTTCAGCAGAGTCCCCACTACAGTGGAGATCAGGTTGCTTTTATCCCTTTAATCATCTTGAAAACCATGCCCTCCCCCAAGCTGACCATGTCCAGACACTCACAGGCAGGTTAGAGCCCTCATTGGCATGAGCTGGTGCGTAGATGTTGAGATAGAGGCAGTCCTCAGACATAGAGAATGCGGGCAGGGGCAGGTTCATATCCATCAGGCCCTCTGAATTCATCATTTCAAGGTTTTGCAGACAGCTGATGGAAATAGCAGAGAGATATCCCAAGAGACATGGTGGTCAGATGCAAATGTGAGCCTGGATCTTTGTCCCCCACCTCCAGCTGCTGCTCTTCATGATGCCCTGATAACACGTTCCCCCTCTGAAGTCTTTTCCACCAAGGTGATGGCCAGAAACTCCACGAAAGCTGGGGTGGGGTCCTCCAGTTTGGTTGGGTCTGTATATTTTTTTTTCTTGGTCTGGTATATAGAGACATCTCAGTGTCTGTACGGAAATGATTGGCTGTGTGCAGTGACATTCACTGAAGTGTATAAGAATAGATAAGTGACCTAGACCTTAGCAATGCAAGGCATGCAAGCGTTTTCTCCTCTCTGTTCCTGGTTGTGGATGTGATGTGACCAGATCATGTAATTCAGTGTAACTTCCCCAATATGGTGGATTATACTCTAGAGCCTTTAATAGTAGCTTTCTCCCCTAAGTTGCTTTGTTGGCACTTTATTGCAGCAACAGAAAACAAACTTAGATGCAATATTGGAGTGTTGCGCTCCACAGGTATTAGAGCGTCGAGTCCATTGTTCCTAAAGGGCAGTGAGAAATCCTTCACCCATGTACAGACTCTCAGGGAACTTCATTTCCATATGCTGTCTTCAGAGGGAATTAGTTACATATATAGTTCCTTGGTCAACCTATAGGTTGTCACAGTGTCTGTGAGGACAGGGTTAGCAAGTATCCATCACACTGCACCGCTCAGAACCTGAAGTGTATTAGTGGATTCAGGGGTGCTCTCTGCTTAATAGGTCACCCAACTCATGCCTCAAGATACCTCCCATTGTGGCAGAGAACACTGGGCTTAATTTGAAGTTGTAAACAATTTTACTTTTGTTCCTCTCTACAGTACCTGCATCTAACTCTCAATGGTGCCTAGCTCTGACCCAGGAGCTGGTACAGTTGTTCTACACAACCTTAGCACATGCATCAGAAAAATGCATAGCAGACTCCCCACGCTGGGAGGACACTGCTGTGGAGCTGAGATGGAGGAAAGACTTCAGCATGGCTCAGGGTTCAGAGCAAATTTTTACCCCAGGGACAGGCATCCTCTGTTCAGAACTTACATTGCTGAATGTGAGGTCCCATCTCTCACACCACTCCACGGTTCAGGAGCTTCAGGAGGTGCAAAACGCAGTGGTCCTACAGGTGGCTTGGCAAAGGGGATTCCCAGGAATCTGTGGACACCAACTTTGGCATCATTGACTTCAACAAGGCTGCCTCGGACCTGGCCCGTGTGTGTGTTTCTGATGGGGCTGGCCTCTGAAGAGTCCTGACCTGTTTAGAGAAATGCCATCTGGGTTAGTTGTGTGTGATCAGCTGCCAGAAGATTGTGGGAGTTCCCATCTCACTGTTACCAGAGCACAAAGTAGGGAACCCCAGAGCTCCTAGTTCAGCTGTGGAGTATGAGTGTTGGAACTTCCCTATCCCTCGGGGTCAGGAACTTTCCTATTGCCCTTTGCAGGGCGTCAGAGCATTTCTCTGCCAAAGAGGTCACACACTCTGAGATATTTGGCCTCATGAAATGATGATTATTATCATTCTTATATGAAGGTCAGCTGTAGCTACAATAAGAGCCATACTTTGAGGAGGGAGAAATTCCTTCCGCTTACTCTTCTTGAATTGTCTAGCATTCTCCAGAGCTCCTTACACTGAACTGTCTCCTCACTATGGAGAGATTTTAGACATCTCTGACCCTCTGTGTGCTAAGTGCCCTCAAAATCAATGTGCTTTGACTAGGAGATTGGTAGGCACATGCTTCCCAAACTTTAGTATCTTCTTTCCATCACCCCCCCCCCAACTGCTCCCCTGCTCCTTGACCTTCCCTCCCACGAGCTCAGCCTCTGATTCTGCAGAATTCGGCAGCTCTGATTCTAGTCATTCCCCATTGCCAGCTTAGTGAGCCTCACCCTGCACGTGGAGGAGGAGAAGCAGGAGCCCAAAGACTGCAGCATTCAGCCAGCTTTGCAGTTGGTTCAGGGGCATGATCAGCTCTCAGGCCTGAGTCTCTGCTGTTACAGAGAACAACTAAGTTTCACAAACAGGAAACAGAATCTGTTGGTCTTCCCTAGCTATGAATTTAAATCAAAAGGATGTGGGTGGGAACCTTGGTGTGGTGGGGCAAAGTTCTCATTGTTGGAGAACTGATTAGTCAGAGTGACAGAAGCCAATGTCCAGGAGGCAGGGCAAAGTCATCCTGCTCTTTCTGTTCCCTCCTTGGCCCTGGAAAGGCACAACATGGATTCTGAAGCTCTTCTGGGACACCAGGAACCCTGTCCTCACACAAGGACAGAAAACTGTAACAGGAGAGACAGAGGGCTTCAGTGAGTAGGTACACACTCATGATGTCACAGGAGAGACAGAGGGCTTCTGTGAGTAGGTACACACTCATGATGTCACAGGAGAGACAGGCAGATGCAGGAGCTCTGAGTGTGACCTTCATCCTCAAGACTTCTGTGCTTGGAAGTCTCAGTTTACTGAGCCTGGATCCAGGGTCCCTGATCTCTACAATATTCTTAGTGTCTACATGGACACCTCCCTGTTAGGTCACAGTTGTTGGATCAAAACAGAGTACAAAACTGGTACTTTTAAAGTCCCCAGACCCTATTCACTCTACCCTTGTGATGGGTCTCATCTAGTGGCCTGCTCCTGCCAAGATCAACCTCACAGTCATTTTTCCATTTAACAAATATTTTTAAATGTGTGCATTTATTTATTTATTGTGGACATGTGCGTGTATGTGTGTGTGTGTGTGTGTGTGTGTGTGTGTGTGTAGATTCTCCCATGCCCTGGCTCACATGTGGAGATGAAGGGACGTTTGCATAAGCCATACTCTAATTCCACCATATGAAGTTCAAAGTGGAGCTTAGGTTACCAGGATTGGAGTGAAGTTCTTTTACCACCTCCTGACCAATATCATATGCAACCATGTGACAAGCATTTGATTAGGCCTTGCATGTTCCAACACAGGGGTTCAATCTGAGGTCTCATGAACTATGATGAACCTGAGATAAATGTGTATAAGTAGAAGTCTTAGACTCACAATAAAACACTGACATGATATATCAAAGGATGCAGGATCAGGAGCCCATAGTCCAGACTGGCTTCCTAGACGAAATGGCATGGGGTCAGACAACCTTTAGTGCCACCTGAGAATTGGCTTTGGCTCCAAATTATCTTCATTATTATCTCTATAATAGTCTAGAGCCCCCATAGCATGGTGCTGTGGGACTTCTTCCTTGGTGTCTCTGGCTGTTTTCCTGTCACATCACAGCTCAGCCGCTGCCTCCTCTAATCAACAGGGCTCCTTTGATTCACTGTCACCCCTCCAATGCACCCCTGTCCTGACTGTGGTCCTAGCATTTCTTAGCAGGTGTTCTCTCCACTCCAAGTTCCCAACCTAAGGAAGAGCTGGACCATGAGGGCTGAGAAGTCTCCAGTTCCTCCAGTCTCTGGATGAAAGAACTAGAATACCAATGGATCCCGGGCATCCCTGGGCTTTGGAATTCCAGATAGTTTTGTAGCTCAGCTGGGGAAATCCCTGTGTGCTCTGCTACTCACTGCGCCACCACTTAAAGGCCCTGTGCTGATGATGGCCATGGCCACAGGAAAAATGTCAGATGAAGAAGATACTCAGACCTATGGAGGGAGGCAGAGAGTGAGTAGGAAGAGCATGAGAGATAAAAAAGAAATAAAATAGATAGATAATAGATAGATAGATAGATAGATAGATAGATAGAGAAGAACTTTCAGTCTCTGAAGAAAAAATTGAAGAAAATACCAGAAAATGGAAAGATCTCTCATGATCTTGAGATAAAAGCCACAAGTAGCAAAAAACTCAAGTCCAAGTGGATCAAAGACCTCAACATATAGCCAGTCACACTGAACCTTATAGAAGAGAAAGTGGAAAGTACACTTGAATGCATTGGCGCAGGACACCACTAAATATAACCTCAGCAGCACAGACACTGAGAGAAACAATTAATAAATGGGACCTCTGAAACTGAAAAGCTTCTGTAAAGCAAAGGGCACAATCAACAAGACAAAACGACAGCCTACAGAATGGGGAAAGATCTTCACCAACCCCACATTAAACAGAGGTATGATTTCAAAAAATATATAAAGAACTCAAGAAATTGGTCATCAAAAAAACAAATAATCCAATTAAAAAAAATGAAGTACAGACCTAAACAGAGAACTCTCAACAGAGGAATCTAAAATGGCTGAAAGACACTTAAGCAAATGCTCAACATCCTTAGCCATCAGGTAAATGCAAATCAAAACAACTCTGAGATTTCATCTCATTTCAGAATGACCAAGATCAAAAAACACTGATGACAACTTATACTGGAGAGGTTCTGGGGAAAAGGGAACACTTCTGCACTGCTGGTGGGAATGCAAGCTGGTACAACCCTTTTGGATGTCAGTGATGTGGGAGTGTCATATATCAATCTGTTGATTTCATTGGTTAAGTTATAATAAACCAGCTGCTTGGCCTCATGGCTTGGAACATAGATGGGAGGAGTAAACAGAATAGAATTCTGGGCGGAAGAGGAAGTGAGGTCAGACTCTGCTCTGCTTCCAGAGGGACCGGAGAGACCCGACAGCTCTGCTGGAGCAGAGACACCATGCTCAGCTCTCCCAGGCAGATGCACGCAATGAAGCTCCTCCAATCCCGGATGGATGTAGGCTAGAATCTTCCCGGTAAGCGCACCTTGGGGTGCTTACACACATCATTAGAAATGGGCTAGTCCAGGTGCGAGAATTAGCCTGTAAGGGTTAGAGTTCATGGGCCAAGCAGTTCTTAAATGAATACAGTTTGTGTGTTGTTATTTCGGGCATAAGCTAACAAGCAGCCGGGGTGTTGGGGACGCAGCCACGCCGCTTCCTATTTCAACATGTCAGTGTGGCAATTTCTCAGAAAATTAAAAAACAACCTTCCTCAAGACCCAGTAATACCACTTTTGGGTATATATCCAAAGGATGCTCAGTCATGCCACACGGACATGTGCTCAACTATGTTCATAGCAGCTTTGTCATAGCCAGAACCTGGAAACAACCTAAATGTCCCTCAACTGAAGAATGGATAAGGAAAATGTGGTACATTTACACAATGGAGTACTACATAGCAGAAAAAAAAATAACATCTTGAAATTTTCAGGCCAATGGATGGAGCTAAAAAAACATCATTTTCAGCAAGGTAACCCAGACCCAGAAAGACAATTATCACGTGTACTCACTCGAAGTGGGTTTTTTTTTTTTTTTTTTTTTTTTTTTTTGGTTTTTCGAGACAGGGTTTCTCTGTGGCTTTGGAGCCTGTCCTGGAACTAGCTCTGTAGACCAGGCTGTTCTCGAACTCACAGAGATCCGCCTGCCTCTGCCTCCCGAGTGCTGGGATTAAAGGCGTGCGCCACCATCGCCCGGCTTCGAAGTGGTTTTTAAACAAAAAGCAAAGAAAGCCAGCCTACAAATCACAATACCAGAGAACCTAGACAACAATGAGGACCCTAAGAGAGGCATACATGGATCTAATCTACATGGAAAGTAGAAAAGACAAGATCTCCTCAGTAAATTGGGAGCATGGAGACCTTGGGATAGGGTTGAGGGGAGGGGAGAGGCAGGGAGGGAAGCAGAGTAAAATGTTAAGCTCAATACAAATCAATAAAAAAAAAAGACACAGCCATTGAAATTCTAAAGGCCATTTGGTGAGGTGTCCTGTGTGCGTCAGCAGAAATGGAGACTCCACAGATGCACATGTGCAGCAGGAGCTCACAAACGCCTCCAGTCCCCAGTGAGAGCACCAGGCAGAGGTCTTCTTGCACTCAAAGGAAGGGATCTTCTCTGCCCAGCTACTGAGCCAAGGCTGAGACAGTCTTGCCTCTCTTCTGCCCCCTGGTGTTTGCAATGTGGAACATACAAATCATCCCATCCATAAATGCTTTAGTGTCTCCCATCCGCACTCTCTGTGCTTTCAGGCTCGCTCTCTCTCTCTCTCTCTCTCTCTCTCTCTCTCTCTCTCTCTCTCTCTCTCTCTCTCTCTCTCTCTCTCTCTCCCTTTATGGAGAACATCTGGGCTGTGGGAGCTGAAGGGTCCACCCACCCTCCTCCACTTCTTCCAAGCTCAAAGACATGGAACATATGGAACATGGAAGTAACTTCTTTGTGTTACCTGGACAATCTGGTGAGTCCACTTAACCCTGGTTGGTTTTGTAGCATAAAGTGGGGGAAGCTTCCCATGTGCTCTGTCACCCAGTGCAGCATCATTAGGGCCCCTTCATGGATGATGGTGGAGACCATCAAAACATGTAGAATGAGGAAGACTCTCAAATTCTGTGTGTGTGCTGGAAGGGGTGGATCTGGAACCTTTCATTTACAGACAGGAAGGGGAAGAGGGACTAAAGTCTACAGAATCCTCTTCATGGAGAAACTACTGCATATGCACATACATACCAGTGTTGGAAAATCATGGAGCCACTGGTATGCTCACACATGCATGGCTGGAGGGGATACAAAGTGGTGTAGTCATATTGAAAGACAGGTTGACCTTTTCTGCAAAAGTTTAAAACACCTGTGCTGTGACTCAGCAAAACTCCTACTATTGGTAAAGCCTGCTTGAATTACCAGGTGTCCCTTCAAGCCTTTTCCTGTCTCTATCTGACCTTGTCCTTTGCCGCTGTGACATCTATTATCAGGTCACCTCAAACCTGCACTCTACAGTGAGGATATTGAAAGTTGGGCCACTAGGCACTCAGGTCACGGGCATCATTATTTGTCCTATCAGCCCAGTGTAACCAAAAAGAACAATCTTTGGTGAGAAAGCTAATCCTCAATATATAGCACACCTGATGGTACCTTAACTTTGGAATTCATGGTCTCCAAAATTGTGAGCAAATTCCTATTGGTTATAAGTCACATAGGTTATGATATATACAAACTCATATATGCATGTTACATGCATGTCTATGCATATATGCAATTGAGATGAAGTCTGTGTATATATTTCCAGATGACCTGAAAATCTTGAGCTCATAAAATCCACCTGCCTTGGCCTTCCAAGTACCCAGGCCACTTGTGTCTTCCATAGACTTCAGCTTGCTGCTTATGATGATTTTTGTTATGGACAAAAAACATTTTTTTCATCCAAATATCCATCAGTTATATCTATAAGACACAGTGTGTGTGGGGGGGAATGGATTTGCTTCTAATCTAAGTTCAGCATCAGGCTTTGTTCTTTGAGACAGGGTCTCACTCTTCTACCCCACATTAGCCTTAGGTTTGTAAGAGTTGAGACTGCAGATCTGTGCGTCTAGGCTAAGGTTACCATTAGATATTAACAATAAAACCATCCTGTGAGCAGAAATTGCAATCACTTCATCCTATTAGAAAGCCTGCTACTGAGCTCTACTGTCATTTTGCAGTAATTTTCCTGTTTACTATACACAAACATGAAATCTGCCTCAACTGTCTAGTACTTTGCTATACTAAAGTGCCACAACACACACAAGCAATTCAGTTTATCAAATAAGACAGAAATAGACAGGCTCCTGGGAGCTTAAAACACAGCTTATGAATTGAATCACATTTTAAGCATATTAGAGAATGTTTATATTTTAAGCAATTCTAGAAGGCCAACACCCTCAACAGTCCGAGAGAATAGAAGAGGGTTTTAGAGGTTAAAGTCCGCGATCACATTTAATTACGACCTTATACCATGCAAACGACAGCCTTGGTTTTCTCATTTTTAAAGAATTACCTCAGACTTACCACCATCTACTTTTGAATCTAATTTTTTTAAAGAATTTTATTTCTTTATTAAGTGTACAGTGTTCTGCCTGCATTACACCTGCAGGCCAGAAGAGGGCACCAGATCTCATTACATATGATTGTGAGCAACCATATGGTTGCTGGGAATTGAACTCAGGACCTCTGGAAGAGCAGCCAGTGCTCTTAACCTCTGAGCCATCTCTCTGGCACACATCTAAATTTTTTAATGTTATCTATAATTCTATAACTTCTTTTTATAACGTGCATATGTGCGTGTGTGTGTGCTTATGTGTACTTTTGACGTTATGCCCACAGGGACACACGTGTGTGCACACACATATTCACAAATTAAATAAATGTAAAACAACACATTTAAAACAAAACTGACCCATTAATGCTTTACCCACAATTTAACTCTGTTCCGTGAAAAGTAAAAACTCTGAATTTTATTTTATTTGTTTTTATATATTGCATGTTGTTGCACATGGCAGGGATCAATCATGCCCTACCTGGGTGGGGAAAATTCAAGTATAAATCATTTAGTGAAAATCTGAAGAGGCTCTTTTACTCCAGGGAAGTGTGAACCCAATGTGTGATCTCACTTTGTTCCATAGCTTTATTCTGTTTCATTTCTTCAACATTTTTGTTTTGCTTTGTCTTGTTCTTGTAAATTTTTAAGTATACTGTCATGCTAACTGGCTTAAATCTCGTGAAACGAGAGATAAAAGCAAAGGTTTGGCAGTTTACTCACGGAAAGCCAGGCTTTAATTTCTTTAATTTTTTTTAATTTCTGTAATAAATTTGAAATATGGAAAGAAATGCGCCTGTTTTGGTTATAACTCTGGACTCTTAGAGAGTTCACAGTTTTAGTAGGTGACAGTTAGATGGTTTACTGGAGAGATTTTCATGTGCGTATGCAGAAGTGATGGATACTTTTGGAAATGAGTTTATACTTTCTGTCATGTTTCTTTAAATCTGTGTGGGTCCTTGGTGACTAGACTTGTGATCCCTGTTCCTTCTTGATGTCACCTACCACTCCTTGGCAGAGCCGAGATGTTGAGCATGTCAGGTTCTCTGTGCCAGTTAATGTCTGTTGTTGCTTGAGCTCAGCCCTGTTTCCATCCCCTTTCTGTTGTCCTTGTCAACAGCTGCTGCCCAGGACCTACCTGGAGCAGACAGACTAGCAGGTGATCATCTCAGGTCGCCCTGGCATCTGCACAAAGAAACTGCTCTGAGTGCCCACAGTATGTGAGCACTAGTACCTGCTGTGGGCTCAGCCTCGTGGAAGGGTCTATGACAGACGTAGATATGATATGATAGAAAACCTTGCACATGCCGGTCCCTGCTCTGAGAAGCTATACCAGGCATGGCCACTCAGGGTCTTCGACATTGCCCAGAGCATTGAACCCAGTGTGTAGGTTAGCCTTATTTTCAGATTACTTGGTCCTCGGGCCCCAAGATGTCCTTCAGGAGCTGTTCTGTATGAGACGCCCACTGCAGCCTCAGGATGAAGTGGGTCTTGTGTTTAGAATAGGGAGCAGGTCCAGGTTGGCTGGAGGTAGTCATAGCTGGAATATTTGAATATAGCTCAGTAAATGCCATCCTGTGAAATGATAGGGAGGCCACATGGCAAGAACCGAGCCCTTCATGGCATCAGCCCTTTGCCACCTGGCCATGGAGTGGGGGCTCCATTGCCATGGGTCTAGTACCCCAACACAGTGCTTACTCCACGGCTGAGGCAGGAAGAGAGAGAGTGCCTGACCAGGCTGAACTCCATAATGAGACTGATTGTAGAACACAGCTGGAGAAACAGAAAAGCTCTGAGGAACGGCTCCTTGTCAGGAACTCTGTTGCCTGTCCTGGGCTGCGGGCCCACGGGGTGAATGGGGCGCAAGGCTGAGTGTAAGCTAGAACCCACCATCAGCAGTGAGGCGGGAAGGACACACCCAAGCATGCAGACCTCAGCTCGGTCATGGCTCCACAGCCACTGCCACCATCTTTTGTGGCTACAGTGATCAGGGCAGAGTTAGGGTGTGTCCACCTGGGTTGCTGGAGCAGGGTCCCCTGAGTGCATGGCACCTGTGCCTTTTTGCCTCCTCTTGTCAGCAGTCTGTGGCCCCAGGTGGGTTTTGGGGGTTTGGGAATGATATCCCCAGGAGCAGCTGAGCAAGCCACCCAAATCATGTCATAAGCTGAGGCTGGGGATCACTTAAAGGCCCTGTATCTTTTGAGGTTGGTAGAGTTGAATCATAACAAGGGAACCACCAAGCCGGCTGGAAATCTTTCTTTTTTATTTATTTTTGTTTTGTTTTGAATGCAGATTCTCACTATGTAGCTCTGGCTGTTCTGGAACTCACCAATTAGATCAGGCTGGACTCAGAGGTCCACCTGACTCTGCTTCCCTAGTGCTGGGATTAAAGGCATGTGTCACTACACTCGGCTGGAAACCCTTATTCTAAGTATGATTTTTAAAAATTGTTTGATAGTGATGTTTATTCTGACTTTTCAGAGTGAATTGCTATAGGTACCAAGTCAGTATCCAGATGATGAAACAGAAATACAAAGATGTCAAGGCTAGAAGAACCCTTCCTGCCAGAGCAGCCAGTTCTGGTCAGAAGTTACAGTCTTGCAGGTAGAACCCCCTTTCTGGTATGCTGTAAGAGACACAGGTTTCCAGGGACGGACAGCTGGTCCTTTATATGAAGGAATGTTAGGTCAGTGTGCCGTCTGTCACTCAGATCCGTGTGCCAATGAACTAAGTGCTGCTGCTGTTGTGGGTTGGTTGGCACTGTAGAGCAAAGCGCTCCCCAAGGGATTGTCCCGTTTCTCCAGCACACTCAGCATTTGGTCACGCGGTCTGACCCAGTGTTCTGATGGTCCTGTGGAAACCCAGGTAGCTGTCAGCACAGCGGTAGCCACAGTGGAGGGGTGGAGACAGCTGGAGCGTCTTTGAGCTTGACTATTGGTCTCAGGTGCCAGCGACAGGACTCAAAGCACTGGGGCCTGTCCAGGATGAGGGAGATGGGGTGCCCCGCTCTGATGGAGGAGGCTCAGGCTGTAGGAGGGCTCAGCCCTGTCTTTACCCTCTTTCTGCCCCCAAAGATGGAGTGCATCGTGAGCCATCCCAGCACCCTGTGCTCCCACCTGGTGCTGGAACGAGGCGTTAACAGTATAGAACTTTCAGGCAGGGTGTTCTGTTGGGGATCCTGTTCCAGACTGGGAGGGGCTGCCCCTGTGGCAGGGGGTCTTCGGGAATGGTTTGTAATGAAATGAGACGAGCTTCCTGTGGTTTCAAGTGAGTTTAGAAGCAGAGACTTGTGAATCCTACAAGCGACCTATTGGGACAGAAGGCCCTACCCTGGTCTTGCAGAGGAGAACATGACTCCACCGACTGCAGCCTCCAGAATCTCACACAGGACAGATTCTTGCTGCTGTTACTGCCGGGTCTGTGGCACTTTGTCACAGTGGCCATGAGGCTTTTTCAGCAGGATGAAGAGGTTCCCAGAAAAGTCAGTGTGGCTGGAGCCGTGGGGCATGGGAAGAGCACAGGACCAGGCAGCTATGTCAGATGTCACAGCAAGGTCTAGTATCAACCTCACAAAGAACCAGCGCCACGGTAGGAGGCTCGAACACAGCCCTTTCTCGGGTATGTAAACCGCCTGAGCAAGCAGGGGCGCTATGAGCTCCCTGCAAAAGGTACAGGTGGGCCTAAGGAAGGCAGAGGAACAAAGAACAAAGACAGCCCGCTGGGATGACAGCCTGTCACTGAAAGATACAGAGACCCTGTACATGCGTCCGCCCCTGGGAACAAAGGACCACAGGAGCTGAGGCTAGGATAATAAATGTCTGGATACCCCAGGCTGAGTCCACTGGGGTCAGCTTGACCCCGAGATGGTCATGCGGACACACTAGCGACATGGTATATGTACGGCATGTGATACAGGACTCCACTTGCCATCCTGCAGAGTTTACACACCTGCCGAGGTCACACAGCAGAGCCGCTTAGCACTTCTGCAAGACAGGTGGGAAAAGGCCATTTAGTGGGAAGGTCAGACTGGATTCAGGAGACACCACGATGTCGCCAAATCCCTGGACAGGGTCACTAAGATCCCATAGTGGCCCATCCCAGGGATCTTCTAAACAGCAACAGGCTCATTTAGGGAAAGGAGAGTGCTATGGGCTTGAGTCCCACAGATTCTTCACCTGCTCGGGACTGAAGGACTCGGGCCCAGTGAGCTGCGGACACAGATCCTTCCACTTGCTCAGGACTGCAGGACTCGGGCCCAGTGAGCTGCATCTATCTCAACACCTGTCACGCAGGTTGATTTCAGGAATCTTGAGGGGGGGGAGGCCTGGTTAAAATGTACCTTACTCCCCACCCCCAACAACAACTCTGTAATGTGGAACACCGAGTGACCCCGAATTGTATTTTGTTTTAAGAAAGGTTCTTTTTTGTGGTTTTCGAGACAGGGTTTCTTTGTAGCTTTGAAGCCTGTCCTGGAACTAGTTCTTGAAGACCAGGCTGGCCTTGACCTCACAGAGATCCGACTGCCTCTACCTTCCATGTGCTGGGATTAAAGACGTGTACCGCTAATGCGCAGCTAGAGAGAGGTTCTTATAGTCACAGCTGGCCTGGAACTAAAAGAGATTTCTCCTGCCTCAGCCTCCTAATTGCTGAGATTACAGGTGTTGTACCACCATGCCTATCTTGAGTGGATGTTGTTAAAGTGTAGACATATTCTTCAATATTTAGTGATGTGCAGCGCACAACGCCTGTCTGTGCTCTATGTGCTACCAAACAGTTCGCGAGCTTCAGGCAAGGGGCTCAATATTGAAACACACAAAGACACACAGAGAAACAGAGACACGGCCCTCTAGTCACTGGTAAGAAGCCCCTATTCAATAGCATCACGGAGGCTTATATACCCAACAGTCAGGTGGGCCAACAGGTGAAAACCTTATCCTCTGATCCTCAAGGCCAAGGCAACACGTGCTCGTGAAGCAGAGCTGGTAAACAACTTTGACACAGCTTTCAGTAACTCAAATCAGAAGGAAAGTAAAGATCGCTAGCAGGGAAGAGCAGCTGGATGCCAGGACGCCTAATGGTCCCAACAGTGAGGCCTTTCTTTCATTCAAGGCTTAGAATGATGCTACTCTTGAGAAATAAAATTCAATTCGTTGAGTTTATGATCCTCATATTTCTACCGCCCAAGTGCTGGGATTACAAGCACGCAGCACCAGGAAAGATTTGTATGGTGCTGGCAATGGATCCCAGGGACAGGAATCTACCAACTGATTTACAGAACAGCTTCTGCATTTTTTTCCCAATACAAGTCCTCACCATGTAGCTGGCCTGGAACTCACTATTTACACCAACCAGCCTGGCCAAAACTCACAATGATCCACCTGCCTCTGCCTCCTGAGTGTCAGAATTAAAGGTGCACTACCAAGTTCCACCCCACCCCCACTTAAAAATTTTAAATATTTTACGTGTATGGTTACTTGCCAGTGCAGTGTCCGCAGAAGCCAGAAAAGAGTCAAGGATCCCCTTGAATTGGAGTTACAGACAGCTATGAGCTGTCATACAGATGCTGGGATGCTCTGGAAGAGCAGCCAGTGCTCTTAACTGCTGAGCCATTCTCAGTTTCTCTAAAATATCCTGGAAGATTATATTAGAATTTGATTCAATATTTCCTTTCTGGGGCGAAGGGGTTTCAAGACAGGGTTTCTCGGCGTAGAACTGGCTGTCCTGGAACTGTGTAGACCAGGCTGACCTTGAACCCACAGAGATGCACCTGCCTCTGCCTCCTGAGTGCAGGAGTGCTATCACTGTCCAGCTATAACATTTCTTTCTATTTCATTTAACTTATCCCTTTTTAAAGGAACTGAGCATCTGGTAGCCATAATAATACTATAGCAGTAACAGAACATAATAGATGAAAGGGCTTTGTGAATTTACCTAAACAATCACTGTGAATGAACAGTATGAGAATACAGGATGTTCTCCTATAGCTACCCCCGTGACAAAGTATCACGTACTGCAGAAGCATCCAGAAGGGTGGAATAATATACTCTTATCACTGTGCCCTGTCCTGTAACAACTGCACATTTTTGCTCTTCAAAGATGCACGTATTCTTACTTACGTGACAATCTTAGCATCAACAGTATTTGGGATGAATCCTCATCACAGCTAGCACAGTAAGCAATGTAGGTTCTTGGGCCATATTGCCTGCATTTCTCCCAGACTTTTCCTTCTTGGGCAGAACCCAAAGCCTCAAAAAAATGTTATTCTAGCTCTGTAAAACCAGTTAGATGACAACTTTACTAAGGTATTGACATCCTAAATGACATATCAAAAGCAGTAATTTTTAACCACTTCAGAGTTCTCTCAATAGAGTACACATTTAAAACAAATGCTATCATATAACCCTCTCAATTCCCATGTAAAAGTCACTACTGTGGTGAGAATTACATTCCCGTCAGCATGCCATCCTCAGCAGGGGGTTAAGGCTGAGTCTACTACGTCCTCTGTTTGCCAGCTGCCAAAACATGTGACTGCCCCCAAGAACATTAGCTCTACAGTGCTTCAAGTAGAAAGGGGCATGCAGATTTCAGACTTCTGTTGGGGGAAGGCGCTGGAAGCATGAGTGTCCAGAGAGCGGTAGATAGGGCTCTCAACACCTGCTGCACACACATCTGGTTCTCTTCCCTTGACTCTCAGTATTTCAACCAACTCCGCCACTCTCCACAGTTCTAACGCACATCTTCCCTTGGCTCCACCCAGAAGGACCACCTTTTCCTGGTTTATTAAATTTAAGATGAAAACTTACCTAAACCATTTCCTGTATAAAATCTAAGGAAAGACTTGTTGATAAGACTGAAATACAAACCAGGCGTTGGTGGCACACGCCTTTAATAACAATCCCAGCACTCAGGAGGCAGATGGATCTCTGTGAGTTTGAAGCCAGCCTGGTTTACAAAGTGAATTCCAGAACTGCCCGGGCTACACAGAGAAATCCTGTCTCAAAAAAACGAAACAAAACTCAAACACAAAATTATATTTATTTTGAATAATAAAAGCAACACAAAGCGGAACAATCCATTAAATTTTAAGTCTACACAATTTTCAGTGGAAAACTTATGTTCGATAAAATTTAAAAACACATCACAGTTAACAGTATACGACCAGCAGCTCCCATGTAGCTGAGGATAGCTACAAAAGGAGAACACAGAATCCTAAACTTAAGAGCATACAAATTTTTTGAGGGGTGTGTGTGTGTGTGTGTGTAACTTGATTTTTTTCTTTGATTCTTGACTATGAAGTTTGTATATGACACCTGTTATAAATGTTAAAAGACCAGACACTCCCACAAGTTGGAGTTTATTGTACACAAAACTGAGTGGTAAGTAAGCAAATACTACTAGCGACTTGATTGAGACCAAAAGGCAACAGCCAGAAGAGGGGTGGGGTTTTCACACACCATTAGGAAGCTGAATATGGGATTTTTCAACAAAGTAGAAATCAGAGCTCCCTGGGAGATGGGCTGGTTTGGAACAGTCCATGTTATAAGCTTTGCCATTAAATCTTATTTCTAGACTCTTCATCTGCAACAACTTTGCCAAAAGACGAGCTTACTTACTCACCAGGCCTGAAAAGACCTTTGATTTCTGTCACTAGGCTCCTGTCACCAACACAACAGGAGTTGCTTTCCAACAAAGGCTAATCTACTAATATACAGACCAACCTCCTGGTTTAGATTTCCCTATCATAAACACAGAGATACTTGCCATGGACCACTCTAGATCCAGTTTCTTTTACTTTATCCTGCTACATAACACTGCTTGGCTACAAAATCTGGGCTCGCAGAACAGCAGTACTGGTCAGTTTCAATGGACACAGATATTTATATCATCATCCGCCGTTATCTTGTCTGTTATTTCTTTCGGAATTCAATCCTCCGAGCAACATTCTGAGCTCCAAATTTTTTGATCAATGCATTTCTAGTGTCCTCATCATCCTTCTGCAAATCTAAGTCATCTTGCCGGGACCAGATTGGATAACCGTCAGATCTCTGACCAGACTCTAAAAATGAGGAAGTGGCCTCCAGCTCACCACTGTTTTTCAGGAAGGCCTGTGTAACTGTTGATAGATCCAACTTAAACTTTTCCATTAGCTGCCGGATAATTTTGATGGCAGCTCCCACTTCCTGTGTAGAAACTTTTGGCTCCTCTTCCTCCTCATCTGGCTGTGTTTCGGAATCTTCCTCAGGTGTGGGAGGATCATCATCACACATTGTTATATGTATTTCAAAGTCAGGGCTCTCCCCCACCTAGGAAGAATGAAGAAGAAGACCAGGTCGTATTTACATAGCCTTGAACTCCTGCAATAAGTGTCTTCCCAACCATTCCCTGGCTCCTCACACATCACACAAGCCCCTCCCTTCACTTCCTCCCAGATACTTTTAATCATGCTGACGTGTGCACATACATAGACATGGACAATTTATGGAAAGAGGCATGTTGTGTACAACTATACATACATATTTAACTGATTAAAATATGAAGTGTATGCATGTATATGAGAAAACATGTATAACCTGTATGACATGAGATCATTTTTTAAATGCCGGACTTTGCTTCCAGATGGGTGTGTTGATATATGCCTATAATAAGGATTCCTGGCAGAAGGGAAACCCATAAATTCAGGACAGCTTTGGCAATACAATAAGACAGTGTTCCATGTAGTCCAGGGGGCCCTGAATTTACTATGACCTTTAGCTTTTTCCCCCCACTCTACTTTTTTGAATTGTTAATTTTTTTAGATTATTTTATGTGCATGAGTATTTTGTCTCCATGTATGTATGTGCACAACGTGCATGCTGGTGCCCACAGAAGTCAGAAAAAGGCAATAGATACCTGGGATTGGAGTTAGACGGTAATGAGCTACAGTATGGGTGCTGGGAACCAAACCTGGGTCCTCTACACGAGCAACAAGTGCTCTTAACCTCTCAGCCAACTCTCCACTCCACCTTTAACTTCTGTCTCCCTCCTTTGGCTCCCAAGTGTTGTAATTATAGGCATGTCCCAGCAAGTTCATTGAGATAGGGTGTCTTTTTTTTTTTTTTCAATTTGAGACAAGGTAGCCCAGGGTAGCTTCAGAGATAACATAGCCAAGAGTGAATAATAACTACTTTCTTTTTTTGTTTGCTTGGTTGCTTTGCTTATTTCCAAGACAGGATCTCACTATGTAGGTTGTCCTGGCACTCACTATATAGACCAGACTAGCCTGGAACTCACAGATTCATGCGCCACTATGCCTGGTTCCATAACCACTTTCTTTTGTGTTAATAAGCTAGATCAATTCAGGCCCAGTAAGATGCTGGGCTAAAGGTTAAAGCACCTGCCACTAAGCCTGACACCTGAGTTGTCTCTGAAAGCTAAATGGTAGAAGAGGGCAGGCTTTTTATCTAACAAATAAAATTGTAGATGGGCTGTGGTGGCGCAGGCCTGTAATCCCAGCACTTGGGAGGCAGAGGCAGGCAAATCTCCGTGAGTTTGAGGCCAGCCTGGTCTACAGAGCTAGTTCCAAGACAGCTAGGGCTGTTATACAGAGAAACCCTGTCTCAAAAATAAATAAATAAATAAAATTGTAATACATTTTTAAATGTTTTTAAAAAGTTAACTCACAATATCTTTATTCTTAGAGATAAATTATATTTATCCAAATGTAATTTGGATAAAAAAATTAGTCGCCATAATTATTTTACAGCACCTGCCTTTCTCAAAAGCTATTATTGTGGAACTCCAATAGTGTATTCCAAAACAGACTGCGTATATAAAAGAACAGAAAATATCTCCAAAGAGTCAGGCAGTGTTAGCGCACGCCTTTAATCCCAGGACTCGGGAGACAGAGGCAGGTGGCTCTCTGAATTTGAGACCAGCCTGGACTACAAAGTGAATTTCATGACAGCCAGGGCTACACAGAGAAACCCTGTCTCGAAAAACAAAACAAAATAAAAAAAAAAATTTCCAAACCACACAGAAACCTAAATGCTTAAACAAAATTACCAGTTTTTTTTGAAAGTTAGATTAATGCTCCTGAGAAGCATAAGAACATTCTAAAGCAGCAAAATAAACTGTCGTTAACTTTGAAAAGCACACAGTGAAATCAAAGTGTTCGAAGCAGGTAGCTTACACTGCTAAGATACAACCATTCCTGGGCAGACATCTTTAATCTCAGAAGAGGCAAGCAGGTCTCTGTCAGTTCAAGGTCTGCCTGGTCTATGTTGCAAATTCCAAGCTATCCACAGCTATGTAGTGAAACCCCGTCTCAAAACCAAACAAAAGAAAAAAATAATCATCCCTATTCTGTGCAATTTTTCCTCTGTCACTTACACTATTCTCCCAAACACTAAAAGCTTTGTGAAGCCTAAAGCCAGATCACATCTAGTTTCTCTCCTCTTTTATCTTGAACTTCTTTCTCTCTTACTTAGCCTCGGCTATAGGGGGAGAAATGAGTAAGCTGAGCTGACGTACCACAGCTTCTTCAAACTCCTGCCTGGCGTCCTCATCATCATTCTCCTTGGCCTCTCCCTTCACACACTCCTCTTCAGGCAAGTCTGGCGTTCTCTTGTTCTGCGGCTCTAGGAAGGAACAGCAGGTCGGCAGGGCTCGTCTGCACAGACCATCTCGACCAGTTTTGTGCATGCAGAGCGGTTTCCTTTAGAAAACACCTGTTTCTTATTTGGCACGAAGAGCATAAGATACGCATTTCCAATAATTCTCACACTTATTTCCAAAATAAACCCACAATCCCAACACTCAGAAAACTGATGCAGGAAGATTTGGGCTACTCTTGCACTATAAAAAGTGAGTTCTAAGCCAAATAAAATAATGAACGCTCTGTCTCCTTCTCCTCTCATGGCCTGGTTCAGTTTGGTCTCTTCCAGATGCCTCTGGACGTACTCTCCCTGGTATCCACAGTAAGCCCTCTCCTTCATACCTGCAGTCATCATGTCCAGCAAAGAGAGAACCTAGGAGCCCAGAGGCCAAGACGCTGGCATAGCTAAACCGGCTGGGTTACAAAGGACTCAGAGAAGCTGGGGGAAGGGTAGCCCAGTGGGCTGGAAAGGCTGAGGGCAGGAGGCAGGGGCTAGGGAGGTTTTAAAATTGTTTGATATTTGTCTCATAGTCCAGTAAATTGGGAAGAAGAGTGTAAGTGACAACAGTGACCACGAACTATAAACACACAACACAGTGAACCGGGATGATGAGCACGTGCGGTGTAGCTCATCAGACCACTCCACATGTATGCATGTTTGTACTTCTCTATAGCAAACAGGGTTGGCAGCACCTGTCCTGACTGACGACGAGGGGAGAAAGACAGGAAACCCATTATGTTACACTGACATACCGGAATAAAAGGCAACATCCAGTCAATGGAAAGAAAAAGTGAGTGAGACGAAAAATTAAAATCAGAGAGCAGGGCGTAAGAGAAAATAGTCCACTTTCACCCGGACCTCAACAAAGGAGGGGTTGAGCTATGCCAGTGGCGCCAAAAACGGCCACTGATGGACAGGGTGCCCAGCCCCCAGATCCCCGGAGGTGAAAGCCTCACCACCGCTATCCGCGGCCTCGGGGTCCTGCTCCGCCTTCCGCTTGAGCTTCTGGGAGGACGGGCTGACGGGGGCGTCCCCCAGCAGGTACTTGTGCTCCTGGCCCCGCAGGTGCTTGAGGTAGCGGTCCTTGAGCGACTGCCAGGAGTGCTGCGTGAGCGCGCTCTTTTCCATCGCTTTCCACAAGGCGTTGCCTGTGACCGAGTTGGGCGAGCGGGCATTTTCTTTCACGTAGGTCAGGATGGCCACGTCGTCCGCATGCGTGTAGGCGATGCGCCCGGTCAGAGGCTCCGGCTCCAGCTCCGCGGAGCCCTCGGTGGAAGCCCCGGGCTTTGTGTCTGGAGCCTGCTCGCTCAGTCCCAGCCGGTATGCCTCCAGCTCCAGCCTCTCGTTGCGCTCCACACAGTCTAGGATGTACTGCGTGGAGATGAAGTCGCCCGAGGCCTCGGCCAGCGCCTCCCCGGGCTGGGCCAGCAGCACGGCCCCGGGCTCCTGCACCCGGCACACGGCGCCGCCACCGTGCAGGATGAGCGTCGACAGCCGGCGCTTGGCCGGGCTGGGCCGCACGTAAAACGACATAGCGCTCCCATCTCCCCTCACGAACAGAGTGGAGGAGTGAGTGGGCCCATTGGGGTCTTTACCCAGATCCATCGCCTCCGCCATACCTGTCTTCCCGCTGTAAGAGAGCAAGGAGATCGACACTCCCGCGGCGGAGTCCACCATTGCGCCTGCGCCGCGACAGCCCAGCCGAGGGCCGGCCCTCTTCCCCGGAAGAGGTGGGGCTTCGGGTCTTGACCTGGAAGTTGCAGCTCTACGCTAGTCATTTTTTTTTTTCCTTTAGGTCGGGCTGGTGGGAAGATGGCCACGCTGCAGGATAGTGAAGTAAAAGTGGATGGCGAGCCGAAACTAAGCAAGAAGTAAGTGTCGCTGAAAGTCGTTAGTGTCCCTGTCGCTGTGGTCCGATGGGAAGTACCTGGAGGCTTCCTCCCAAGGCGACTGAGCCAGGGGCCTCTCTGCCCTCTCCGGTAGGTGAGCACATGTTAGGATGGAGGTGCGGAGCCCTGGAAACTACAGCCCCCGGAACGCCCTGGGGTCCGCTGTTCCTGGCTGGTGGGTTCCCTGGTCCTGACTGTAGGGACGAGCGTGCGGAGGGGAAGCCAGCGCAGATACTGGGAGGTGACAAGAAAGAAAAGTGAAACTTATTTCCCCTGTCTTTTAAGAAATGCTTTTTTAAATTGAACCACTCCCCCAGTGAATAGATTGGAAAATGGCTAAATGTCTTAACTTTTCAGAGAAGAACCTGTTGGGTCGGGTGTTCGGTTCACGCGGATCCGTGGAAGAAACGGGGTCAATCTAGGATGGTTTATTATTTTTAGCCTTTGCGGCCCCAGAGAAGTCAGCTTCTAGTGAACTGACTGACTGTAACTTCTCAAAAAGGCTTTTTTATTATTATACAATTACATGATAGCAACTCAGTTTCCGCATACCGAACCCTCTTATCTGAAGTTTCCCAGAGAGACAAATGCCAAAGCAATTCCCATTCCCGGGGCATATGTTTTCCGTGCCCTCCCTCAACCACGGTTTGCGTATTTGAACCTTTTAGGAAGCACTCAGATGAGCTAACGTTCCGGAATCAAGCCAGTTGCTAAGCTCTGTGGGCTCTCCTGTTAACAACAACCTTAAACTTTTTTCTTGGCTTATCCAAGGTCCTTCTGCACCTTATATGTGAAAGGGGGTTCATTCTCAAACTGTTGCGCACCTACCCATGTGTGTCACTCAAAGGATCTGAGACTAGTGAGGAAGTGGTCTTGTTCAGCGGGATGCACCAGGCTCCCCTTTGCGCTGCTCTTTGTGTCTTTGTAAACCACGCCAGATCTGAGTGTAGGTGGATATGAACAGTTAGATTAACCTCCCTTTAACTGGCTGTTATAGTGTCTAAAGACTATACTTGCTCTAATCCAGGGTTCCTTATATGAACCACAGAACATGAGCAACGACTTGACTCTTCATAGGGCCTGGAAGAGCTACACAGTGCCCTCCAGAAATGTAGGAAATAGTTTACGTAGCTTTGGTTTGTGCACCAGCAATCAATCCTCTTGTTGAGCCCTAGGGAAATACTAGAGATATTCTACATAAGAACTGATTTTTCCTTTTGTGTCTAGGCTTCTGCTTTGTGTATATTAGAAGGATGTTTTGTTTTGTTTTTTCGAGACCAGGTTTCTCAGTGGCTTTGGACCCTGTCCTGGAACTAGCTTTGTAGACCAGGCTGGCCTTGAACTCACAGAGATCCAACTGCCTCTGCCTCCCTGCTGATTAAAAGCGTGTGCCTCCACAGCCCGGCTGGATTAGAAGGATTTTAAGAGTAATATTTAGCCTGGTGGCGGTGGCAGCGGATAATCCCAGCACTCCCGCCTTTAATCCCAGCCCCTCAGGTGGCCGAGATAAGCAGATCTCTGTGAGTTCAAGGCCAGCTCTAGAAGAGCTAGTTCCAGGATAGGCACCAAAAACTACAGAGATCCTGTCTCAAAAAATCAAAAAAAAAAAAAAAAAAGAGTAATGTTTAAATTTGTGGGTTGCTATGTCAAGAGTGAGTTGATGGATTCCTTAAAGGAAGCTGGGTGGAGTTTATTAAATCATAGTTGACATTTTGAGTAATCAATGAAAGTAGCTCAATTTTTGAGTAAATTAAGAAAGTATCACAACTTTTTTTTTAACTTATAGACCAGGCTGGCCTCAAACTCACAAAGATCCGCCTGCCTCCTCTCCTGAGTATTGGGATTAAAGGCGTGCGCCACCACCGCCTGCCTCACAGATCCTTTCAAATGACTTTCTTCACCCCTTTGAGCACATTGACCTGTTAAACACCGTACTGGCACTATACAGACTGTCTAATCTCAGTATTAATCTTCCTAGAGAAATATTAATGTCCACTTTTCAGATTCACAAACTGTGGCCCTAGGTGATTATTTTTATGTAAAAATGTGTGCTCCTAGGGGCTGGGAAGGTGACTTAGTGGTAAGATGCTGGCTTCTGTGCAGGCTCTAATAATAATAAAAGTATATGTTCCTCGTGTGCCTTCAAGCACTGGTCTGAAGTGACACCTATGTCAAGTCTGTGATCCTCAATTGTCTAGAATAAATCAGGTGATTTTTGTTTATTTTGAGGGGGTTGTCTGTTTTGTTTTTTGAGACAGGTTGTTTTTTTTTTCCCCTGTGTAGCCCTGGGTATCCTAGAACTCGCTGTGTAGAACAGGTTGGCCTCAAACACAGATATGTGCCTACCTCTGACACTACCACCTGACAAAACAAACCAGTTTTGATGTATGTTCTTAGATTATTATGGGCTAAAATAATTTTTTGTGGTTAACATCCCCTTCTTTTTCCTTAATTGTTCTTGAAATTTCTTGGTCTGAAATCTTTACTGAGGACCATTTTATGCCTGATACTGTCCTCAAAGTTTAAAACTAATGGGCTATCTCAAATCACTCATTCTCAAATGAAATATTTCTCTCCAAATGATTTAAACAGTAGCGTGTGGTCCTGGTAGATCTCATGCCATCTAGTATTAATGATACGTAAACGTGGTGTTGTCTGAGGACCTAGCCTTTCTTTCCTCTTTGTTCCTAAAACTCTACACTGGTCTCTTATGACTTGGAGATGCTTTTGTGCAGCTGGTGCTTTGTGGATGTTTTATTTTCTGGGGTGGGCTTTCATCATATTTGCCAAGCTGTTCTCAACCTTAGGCTCAAATAAGCCTTCTTGACCTGCATGCTGTCTAAACTGTCAACCTGCTGGGACTGTCTAAAATTTGCTTTTGATGTTTTCATCATCATCTAGTAGTCAGTATTCCACCCTGAGGGGAGAAACCACACTTCAGACCCCCACCTTTGCTTTCTATACTTTAGGATGTTATGAGCATTTTTGTGTGTAAGCTATTGATTGGCTTGCATTTGAGTTCTTCTTCCCCCCCCCCACCCCACCCCCACCCCACCCCCGAGACAGGGTTTCTCTGTGGCTTTGGAGCCTGTCCTGGAACTAGCTCTGTAGACCAGGCTGGTCTCGAACTCACAGAGATCCGCCTGCCTCTGCCTCCCGAGTGCTGGGAGTAAAGGCGTGCGCCACCATCGCCCAGCATTTGAGTTCTTAATCCAAGATAGAAGCTTTTGGGTTTCCATAGTCAGGACTGAGAACACTGCAGATGGTAGTCAGGAGGGACTGAAGTTCAGAGGGACACTGGACGTTAGTAGAAATCATGGCTCCCCTCCTCAGGAGTGCCGGTCGAGTGGCTGTGTACTGTTTGTCCCCTCTGACTACACATCTCTGTTTCCTGCTAGGTGGTGGTAATCATTAGTTCCAGGGTGCGCTACCATGTTGATGCAAGCTGCTGTCAGGCTTGTTAGGGGGTCCCTGCGCCAAACCTCGTGGGCAGAATGGGGTCGGAGGGACCTTCGACTGGGTCAACTTGCTCCTTTCACAACGCTCCGCAAGGACAAGCCACTTTCTGATAAAAGAAGGTTGGTGCTGTTACCTTCTTTATTGCTCTGGGAGCAGAGCCTTTCCTTCAGTGTCTGTTAGCTGTCTAAGTCTTGGACAGGTTAAGAAAGCAGATCTCTATTACTCAAGTCAAGAATCCCTCCTAACTTTATAAGTTCAGAGTCCTCTCCTTGCAGTCCTTTCTCTTTTCTTTTTCATTTTTACTACTTTGACTATTTTTTGTTTATTGAGCCATGGTTTTATTATACAGACCAGGCTGTCCTTAAACTCACTATAATGAAAGTTGGCCTTAAACTAAAGGTCTTCTTTCACTTCCCACTACAGGATTATAGGCATATGCTACTTTACCACCTAGCTCCAAGGTGAGTTTTTTTTTGTTTTTTGTTTTTCCCTGAGACAGGGATTCTCTGTAGCTTTGGGGACTGACATGAAACTACCCAGCAAGCTTTTTTGTTTGTTTGTTTTGTTTTGAATTCACTAAATTCATATAAAATGATACCGCAGCAAAAAACAATGGTGCATATCTATGTAATCCCGGAACTCAGGAGGCCAAGGGAGGAGAGTTGCAGGTTCAAGTCCAGCCTGAACAATTTAGCAGTCCCATTTCAAAATAAAGGAGCTTGGGGATGTTCAGTATTAGACCTTTTGCCTAGCACACTTGGAGCACTGGGTTAAACCTCCAGTACTACAAAACAAGCACAAGAAAGTGAAGGGTATATTTTAAAGCCAGAGGCTGGGCGATGTTCTACACACCTTTAATCCCAGCACTCGGGAGGCAGAGGCAGGCGGATCTCTGTGAGTTCAAGACCAGCCTGGTCTACAAGAGCTAGTTCCAGGACAGGAACCAAAAGGCTACGGAGAAACCCTGTCTCAAAAGTCAAAAAAAAAAAAACAAAAAAAAAAAAACAAAAAAAAAAACCAGCTGGTCTACAGAGTTCCAGGACAGCCAAAGCTGATACACAGAGAAACTGTGTCTAAAAACAAAACAAAACAAAAGCCAGATAGTATGCTAGCATGATTGACATGAATGATCGATGAATTCTCTTTGACTAATGAAGATATTCTTGAGTATCCAAATAAATTTATTTTTCCTAGATTTAGATAGCAAGTTCAGATCATAAAGGTTACAGAGTTTCCCCCATTGTTTTGGTTTTTGAGTTTCACATAACATGTATGAAGTTTGGATAATGGGAGAAATACATCCAAATCTGTCTAGTTTCGGCCCTGGAGGCAGAATGTTACATAGTAAAAGATACCCCAAATTCACTTTTGAGTGCTAACTAAACTCTGGGATTCGGTCGTTTCTTTTTAATATCTCAGTCCATACAACTGGTGGTCTTATTTCCATTTTCTACTTGATGCGTCTTTGCTCAAGGCCACTCGAGTGGTTTAGTGTTTTAGAATTTAGCGCGAGGCAGTTTGACTACAAACATGGTACAGCATTCACTGTGTTACGCTGTGTGATGTTCTACTCTGGTGTTAAAGTCAGAGCAGTTTTATTGTTTTGTTTTGAGCTGGGTCTCGGGCTGGCCTCAGATTCACTAGCTGCAGATGACTTGTGATCTCCTGCCTCCACCTCCCAACACTGGGGTTCCAAGTGTGCGGCACCACATCTGCTGTGCTAGGTATCAACCCAAGGCTTTGTGCAGGCTGCACAAGCACTTCTCCAACTGAGCCATATCCCAGCCTCCAGACCAGTCTGACAGCTGTTCTGAGTGAGACGTCTGAGGACCAGCTCTCTCCACGGCCTAACCCCTCTGGGAGAGCCTGGCCTGACTGGGTTGGAGGTGTTGCCTTATCACAGTCTCGTCTAGTACTGTAGGTACTTCATCATCTTCCTGGGGAACCTCTGTTCCAGCACTAAACATAAGCTGGTACATGTGGTCCTCTTCGCCCTTGTGCATCTTGGGTCTGCTGGGTGTCTGGTGCCAAGGGGAGGCTAGAAATGACCTGTTGCATCTTTGTTCAAAGCTTAAGTTCTCTTTTTTGTCTTGTTCACATTTGAGTTTAGTGACTAACAGGTTACTGTTGGGGAGTGGAATTATCTAGGGGTGTGGAACCCAGCAGGACCGTTTTCCACAGGCTCTTCATACTTTTGAAGAGTGGCAATGGAGCTTCTTCTGGGGGAGGGTCCTTCAGGCAGGCAGCTTTCACATTGGGTGTCATCATCTTCCCAACAGCGAACTGAAGAGACGCCTAAAAGCTGAGAAGAAAGTGGCAGAGAAAGAGGCCAAGCAGAAAGAACTCAGTGAGAAGCAGCTGAGTCAGGCTGCTGCCACCAACCATACTGTTGACAATGGCGTGGGTGCTGAGGAGGAGACTCTGGATCCAAACGTGAGTTCCCCTGGGTCACTGCTAAGAATGGACACAGGAAACCTTCTGAGAGCCTATGACAGACAGTATGAGAGGCCAAATGACTAACAAGACAAATAAGAACTAGAACCACTGCCAATGGATTGGGGAGGGCAGTGTCCACCTTTTTTTCGTTAAAGGCATGGGCCCTGAATTTTTAAAATTAAGTCCAAATAAATAATTTGGAGAGACCAATACTCCTGAGTAACTACTTAATCTTCCTTGGAAGTAGCTGAACCTGTAACAACATCAGAGGAGGTATCTTCCCTCAAGATAGACTAGAGCTTATGTCCTGTAACAACATCAGAGGAGGTATCTTCCCTCAAGATAGACTAGATAGAGCTTATGTCCTGTGGCAACATCAGAGGAGGTGTCTTCCCTCAAGATAGACTAGAGCTTATGTTGGCAAACGCATTCCACCTGCCACATCTACCGCTCCGCTCTCCCACTTCATGCGCCCTTCCTGGTTTTGTGCATAACCACAGCCGTGCCCATTTGTAGCACTCTAAGGCTAATTTTTTACTGTTAACAGTAGAGTTAGGGGACTAGAGGTGTGGCTCAGTGGTTAAGAGCTCTGGCTGCTCTTCCAGAGGACCTGAATTCGATTCCCAGCACTCACATGGAATTCACAACTGTCTGTAACTCCAGTAGATGAGCAGCTGGAGAGATGGCAGCTGCATGCATATGCACATACCCCGACACAGACACACATACATAAACATGATTAAAAATAAATCTTGTAGGAGGCTGGAAAGAAGGCTCAACTGTTAAAAAAACTGGCATCTTCTTAAAAAAAAAAAAAGATTGCCAACCCCTATGGTAGAATACTCCATATCTGTACCATGCGATTCCCTGAGCCTGTCTGAGGGAAGAGTCTAACGTGTGGCCAGAAGAGTTAGTTAAGAGGCGACTCCACCATGCAAATGCAGTCCCTTTTATTAGTTAGTTTAGATGAACTCCACTTTTTTTTCATTCTGTTGAATGTATTTTGAATTCTTTGTGTGGCTCTACATATTTTTCATGCAAATATTGTTCTATAGGCAGTCCTGTTTCAAGTATGCAAAAGGCTCCGTTAGTGTCATGACTATACCCCGTGCAGGCTCCTGTGTCCTCTTAGTCCCCAGATGGTGCTGCTGATTTAGGAGATGGAGCCTACTGGAGGAGGTGGTCGTTGGTGGTGTTCTTAGTGGGTTATGGCTCAGTCCCATTCATCCCAGCCTGCTTGTCTGTCTTGCCTGATCTATCGAGATGAAGTTGTCCATAAGTCTTTGATGGTCTGAGCAAGCTTCTCCAGCTGCCATGCCATCTCTGCCTAACAGTATCCTCTTAAACTAGAATAGCTCTTCCTTCCTCCTACAAGCTGTTCTGTAAGGTATTCTGCAGAGGGACAAGGAAAATCACGAGTACAGCGCTCTGCAAGAGACACCACAACCTGACGCGTTGCGTTTCTGAGGACTGTCTCTTTTTTTTTTTTTTAACAGCAATACTACAAGATCCGTAGTCAAGCAGTCCAGCAGCTGAAGGTCAGTGGGGAGGACCCGTACCCACACAAGTTCCATGTGGACATCTCCCTGACTCAGTTCATCCAAGAGTACAGTCACCTGCAGCCCGGGGACCACCTGACTGACACCACCTTAAAAGTGGCAGGTAGGAAGGTCCCCGACAGTTCCGCTCTTATCCCACGGCAGGCAGACTTCTTTGCCGACACAAAGGAGGGCCTGAGTTGGTCTTGGTTTTGTTTTGTTTTGTTTTTTGGGTTTGTTGTTGTTTTTATTGTCTTATTATGTATGCAGTATTCTGTCTGCATATATGCCTGCAGACCAGAAGAGGGTACATGTAGTTGTTGGGAATTGAACTCAGGACCTCTGGAAGAGCAGGCAGTGCTCTTAACCTCTGAGCCATCTCTCCAGCCCCCTCCTTTTGTTTTTTTGATTCAGGATCTTGCTGTGTCTGTCTACCTTAGACTGTCCTCAAACTTGAGATCCCCTGCTGCCCTATCCCCAGTTGGTGTTGAAGCTGCTTTGCTAGAGACAGTAGCTTTATTATCTCCTCACAGAAAGTAGAGCAGCCCTGAGACAAGGGTCACAGTCTACCTAAGGCAGAACTCCTGTGAAAGGGATGTTCTCTGGAATCCACTAGAAGGATTTTCTTTCCTCCCCCAAACCATGGACCCAGTCATATTTAATTTTTTTTTTGTCTCTACTCTCAGACATTATTTCTAGAACATTATTTATGGATTGTGAGGTTTTTAAATGTCTTTTTCTTGCCTTCCCCCCAAAATAGTAAAACTACTAATTGGAGAAAATGTGCGACATTCACAGAAAATAAAGAGGAAAAAAGTTACCCATAATCTTATTGTGTAAGAATGTTTGCAATACCTAAATATCAAAAGCCTGTTAATTTTCCATGTGTGTGTGTGTATGTCCATCCACGTATTCAATTCATGTGTGCACATACATGTAGAGGTCAGAGGACAATTTTCAGTGTCATTCCTTAGGCTCAGGTGCATCCGCATGGGCTTAAAGCTTGAGTAGGCTGAGCTGACTGGCTGGCTATCCAGCAGGCTCCAGGGATGCCCCTGAATCTGCCTCCTCAGCACTGGGATTACAAACCAGTGCCACACCTAGGATTTTTTAAGTTAGTTTTTAAGAGTTATCTTAAAATATGTGTGTGCGTGCCTAGAAGGTGTCAGATCCCCTGCAGCTAGGGTGCAGACAGTTGTGAGCCAACACTATGGGTGCTGAGAGCTGAACTCGGGTCCTCTGAGAGAGCATGAGTCTTATTAACTGTTGGGCCTTCTCTCTGGCGTGCCCTTCCTTCCTCTGCTGTGATCTCTAGCATTGAATTCAGGTCCTCATGCTTGTCATCTAAGCTTTCTGTCTCTTTAGCTTCTGATAGAAGTTTTGGTTTTTGAAACGGGGCCTCATGTAGCTCAGGCTAGTTTTGAACTCCTGCCAAGTGTGGGGATTACAGATGTCACCACCATACCCACCAAATGTTGAAGGAGTGGCAGGGCTGCGTTCCCAGCACCCGGCCGCCCGCATGGCTAGGTTATGCCCGAAATAATTACACGGAAACTGTATTCTTTTAAACACTGCCTGGCCCGGCTAGTTCCAGCCTCTTATTGGTTAGCTCTTACATATTGTTGTAACCCATTTCTAATATTCTGTGTAGCCCATGAGGTGGCTTACCAGGGAGGATCTTAACCTGCATCTGTCTGGCTTGGAAGAATCATGGCGACTCCTGGCTCAGCTTCTTTCTCCCAGCATTCTCTTCTGTTTACTCCACCCACCTATGTTCTAACCAATAAAATAGGCCAAGGCAGTTTCTTTATTAGTAAGAAATCACTCCCACATCAACCAAAGCCTTTTTTGATGTTGTATGAATGTGCTTTTAGACAGAGGATTTTCTTTTTTTTTTTTTTTTAAGATTTTATTTATTATGTATACAACATTCTGCCTGCCTGTCTGCCCATACGCCAGAAGAAGGTGCCAGATCTCATTACAGATGGTTGTGAGCCACCATGTGGTTGCTGGGAATTGAACTCGGGACCTCTGGAAGAGCAGCTGGTGCTCTTAACCACTGAGCCATCTCTCCAGCCCCTAGACATAAGATTTTCAAATTGTTTAGATTTATTTTATGGTTATGAATGTTTTGCCTGCATGTATGTGTGTACACTGTGGTTAATTTACCTCGTTGTGTGGTAACAATTATGTAAGTAGGAGAACAATTGAAGGGTTTGATCAAGAGAATAGTGAGGTTGTAACTATTAGTTCTCCAATTAGGTTAGTTGTTGGTGGGAGGGCAAGGTTGGCTAGGCTTGCTATAATCCATCAGGCAGCTGTTAGTGGAGATACTGTTTGTGCATGCCTGGTGCCTGCAGAGGTCAGAAGAGGGAGTCAGTTCACCTGGAACTGGAGCTACAGATGGTTGTAAACCACCGTGTGGGTGCTGGGAACCAAGCCCAGGGCTCTGGAAGAAGAGCACAGGTGTTCTGAATGCTGCTCCACCTCTCCAGCATCCTCCCTGTATTCTCACCCCCTTTTTAGTTCACGGATTTTTCTTGGATATAATTTTTGGGTTGTTTGTGGGTTTTGGGTTTTTTTTTTTTTTTAAGACTCTTATTTGAAGATGGTGGATTGTCAGTTCTTTAAAATAATTGTGATTATTAGATCCTTTTATCTTTTTTTTTCAATATATTTCTTTCATTTCATGTGTGTAAGAATGCAGCAGTGCTCATGGAGTTGGAGAATACTTTCTGGAGTCTTCCCTCTTCTGAGACAGGGCCTCTCTTGTTTCTTTCACAGTACTGTGTATGGCCCACAGGCTTCTGTCAGGCGGCAGCTGCTGCTACTGCTGCTGCTTCTTCCTCTTCCCCTCCTTCTTCTTTCTACCTCTGCTACCTCCCATTTGGGCCACCAAATCCTGCTTTTTTATGTGAGATCCTGGGATCATATCACCATCTTTGTCTAATAAAATTCATATCACTGCCTTAGCATGCTGAGGTATCTCCCCAGCCCACCTAATGTTTCTTTGTTGCTTAATTTTTTTTTAATTTATTTATTATGTATACAATGTTCTGTCTGCATGTATGCCTGCCTGCCAGAAGAGGGCACCAGATCTCATAGATGGTAGTGGGCCACCATATGGTTGCTGGGAATTGAACTCAGGACCTCTGGAAGAGCAGCCAGTGCTCTTAACCTCTGAGCCATTTCCCCAGCCCCTGTTGCTTAATTTTCATGTGAAATTCATCCTAGATTTGTTTGTTTCTTTTTGAGACAAGGTCTCCTGTAGCTCAGATTGGTGTGGAATTTACTAAGTTGACCTTACTGAGGTTGAACTTTACTGAGATGACCTTGAACTCCTGACCCTGTTGCCACTGCCTAGGGTTACACAGGCAAGTGCCACCACATCTGGTTTATGTGGTGCTGGAGGCTGAATTAAGCTTTGTGGTTGGGAGGCAAACATTCTACCCTCAGAACTGTATACCCAGTCCTCATTTTCTGGTATGTTTAAAGGAAGATTGGTTTCATTCCCAACTTCACTGTACTCTCTGGTTTCTGTGAAGTGTTTGTAAACTTAGTAGCTGGCTACAATTCTGGGATTTCCTAGTTTTTTTTCCTCTTCCTTGCTTTATAGTGCCCTGTCTGGTCTCGTCCTGCAAAGGAACCTGCATGTTGAGCTTAGAGAGATTTTCATCCCGTCTAGGTCTACTTGATGCAGCCCTCACTTGTATGGGAACAGGTGCATCCTCTCCCAGTCTCTGCTGCTGTCCTCTACCTAATCCAAAGTGTTCACATTCTTCAGTGGACACTGGCCTTTCCGTCGTTCTTCAGTTCTCAGATCATCAGATGCCCATTCCTTGCTCACTGATTTTTTTCCCCTATATGAAAGTCTTACCATTGCTTATAAGGTTTTAGGAATATCTTCTTCCATAACTTTATATAACTTGGGATTTTGGTTTTTGTTTTGTTTTGTTTTGGGGGGGCGGGGTCTCACTACGCAGTCCTGTCTCTATCTCCCAAGCCCTAGGACTAAAGGAGTGTGCTGCTGTGCCTGGCCTTTCCCCACATAAACTTTTATTAATAGGTTTGACTTAGCCTATCCAATCATACATTTATTTGTTTGTTGTTTATGGTTTACCAAGGCAGAATTTCTCTGTGTAACAGCTCTAGCTGTTCTAGAACTCACTCTGTAACCCAGACTGACCATGAACTCAGAGATCCACCTGCCTCTGCCTCCTGAGTGCTGGGATTAAAGGCGTGTGCCACCACTGCCTGGTTTTAATTTTTATGTAAAGATTGAGAAAAATCCCAACCCTGTGTTGTCACTACCGCTGCCATCATCCAGGAATCCACTGACCCTCTTGTTAAAGTGAGTTCTTCCTGTGCAGCCTTGACTGTTTAATGAAAATCACTGACCTCGGGCCACGCTCAGATTGTTGTGGTTTGTGTTACCCAGAGAGCTTAAAGGGTTTCTCATTCTGTCAGTGTCTTTTCTATTTTTTTTCTAGGTCGGATCCATGCCAAGAGAGCCTCTGGGGGAAAGCTCATCTTCTATGACCTTCGAGGAGAGGGGGTCAAGTTACAAGTCATGGCCAACTCCAGGTACATAGAAATAGTCAGTTAAAGATCCAGGGTCATAGCCCAGAGTAACAGAGGGCCGGTTGAAGACACAGCTAGTGTGGTCCTCCTTTCCCATTGCTGTTAGAGTTAGGGTAGCACTGAGTGGAACGTGGTTGGGTACAGTGGCATTGACAGTGACTGGTCTTACTTACAGGACAGCAAGCATAATAAGGATCCAGCAGTTGTCCCTGAAGCAGGGGCTCCCTCTTGCTGGGCTCATGGAAGCTGTTGGTGAAGGTTTCCTGAGTAAGCCTGCATTAATTTGAAGAACTGTACGTTCATTTACTTTTCCTTCCACTCAGGAATTATAAATCAGAGGAAGAATTTGTTCGTGTCAATAACAAACTGCGCCGGGGAGATATAATTGGAGTTCAGGGGAATCCTGGGAAAACCAAGAAGGGTGAGCTGAGCATCATCCCCTCTGAAATCACACTCTTGTCCCCCTGCTTACACATGCTGCCTCATCTTCACTTTGGCCTCAAAGACAAGGTAAGTTGTGGAGCTGTCCGAGCTGGCCCCTAGGATGCATGCCATCACATAGACTGTCTTCTGACTGCTGCCTCTGCTCTAGGAGACAAGGTATCGCCAGAGATACTTGGACTTGATACTGAACGACTTTGTGAGGCAGAAATTTATCGTCCGCTCTAAGATCATCACATATATAAGAAGTTTCTTGGATGAGCTGGGATTCCTCGAGGTGACCAAGGGCAGAGGGTTTTACCTGGAATGGTGCTTTCCTTGCTATGCTTGTCTCTCACTGTCCACAGCATATCCTCCACGTCCTGCATGCCTAAGGAAACACCCCCTTGTCAATACCTTTGTTCCATCTTGTTTAGTGCTCATTAGGAAAGCAGTGTGCCACCTGTGTGTAGTGATGCCATTTTCTATAACAGTGGTCTTTAGAGGCCAGTTATGACACACATCCTTAATCCAAGCACTTAGGAGGCAAAAGCAGGCAGATTTCTGTGATTTCAGGGCCATCCAGGGATACATAGATTTGTCTCAGCCCAATTCCTGACCCCCTAAAATTCTTTAGAGGCTAGGCATGGTAGTGTCCACCTTTAATTCTAGCATGGGAGCCAGAGACAGGCTCATTTCTGTGAGTTCAAGTCCAGCCTGGTATACATCGTGACTTCCAGGCCAGCCAGGGATACATAGTATGAAAAATGCAAGTGCATGTAATATACAAAACTGAAATCGCTCTGCTTTTTCACCTGACTTACTTTCCTAAATTAGAATTTGATATATGCCCTCCCTCACTGTTTACTGTGTGTGTGCACATATATGCACACACATATATACTATATGCATATGTAGCACGAATAATAAAAACCCAGAGACAGATATTGGGGTTCGGGCTGAAGATCAGAAAAGCAAAACAGGCTTGGTCTGTATCTGCGTTGATCTTGTGTAGCCTGGGGTGGCCTTGAACTCAGAGAGATCCACTGGCCTCTGTCTCCCAAATCCTGATACTATTATTGCATGCCCTCTGCTGCCCTTTTTTTTTTTTTTTAACATTCTGGGGTCACATGGATATTTTGTTTTTGTCATTCTGGTGTGTGTGTGTTTGTGTGACTGTGTTGTGTATGCACTATGCACGTGTGCATGCACCTAAGTGCAAAGTATAGAGGAGGATGCCCGGTGTCCTCTATAATCCTTGGTCTATTTTTTTTTTTTAATTGTATTGTGTGTGTGTGAGTGCCAGGGCCTTTTAGTACCAGACGTCTAAGTGGATGTTGCAACTTTCAGGTTTAATTTACTGTGGTCTGTTTCAACTTGTCAGCATTTACAGTCCTGCTGTGTTGTTTTTCGTGTTGTTTTTCTTGTTGTTTTCATTTGTTTTGTTATTTGTTGTGTTTTTTCAAGACCGGGTTTCTCTGTGGAGCCCTGGCTGTCCTCTGGAACTAACTCTATATACCAGGCTGACCTCAAAGCACAGAGATCCACCTGCTCCCGACTCCTGGGTACTGCAATTAAAGGCGCGCTCCACGACTGCCCAGCATAAGTGCTGTGTTATTAATATAGATAGAGATGCAGTTCTAAAATGTCTAACGATGTATTCTTCATCAAGCACTTATATAACAAAGTTTTACTTTTGGTATATGACAGGCCTAGACTATGTTACATGCAAAGGATGAACTGTCCTCAAAGCCTTCGGTTATCTGAGAACTGTTTCTTTCTGTCTGTTTTAGATTGAAACTCCCATGATGAACGTCATTCCAGGGGGAGCTGTGGCCAAGCCTTTTATCACCTATCACAATGAGCTGGACATGAACTTGTATATGAGAATTGCTCCAGAACTCTACCATAAGGTAGTCCATAATCACACACCCATTTCCTTCAAATTGCAGGAGGCCAGGAGAATCACTGGCTAGCCTAGTACAATCAGAAATAAGGAACATCAAAGATAGAACATCCAGGATAGTGTTCTAGTTCTTCAGGTTTGTTGGTAGTGATTCTTGTAGAGTTTCCTTGTAAACAGCCAAGGATTGAAGGCATTAATACAAGTGTATACATGTTCTCCTTCAGTTCTAAAAGCTTTAACTTCAGCCTCCCTTGGATTAGATCTAATTTTAGTCTTGTTTGTTTTGTTTTGTTTTTCTTCTTCAAAAACTTTACTACTGGCAAGGCATGGTGGCAAACAGCTTTAATGCCAGCACTTGGGAGGCAGAGGCAGGCAGATGTGAGTTTGAAGCCAGTCTGGTCTACATAGTGAATTCTAGGCCAGCCAAGACTAATCAGTGAGAGCGTATGTCAGAAAGAAAAATATATATCTCTACACACACACACACACACACACACACACACACACCCTGCTGGACCAGGTTCTCTTCCTCCTCCCTCCCACTGGTCCCCGCAGTCACTAATAAATAATCACTCAGAGGCTCAATATTAATCATAATTGATTGACCAATTACTCAGGCTTCTACTGGTTAGCTCTACATATAAATTAAGCCACTTCTAATAATCTGTATATTGCCTCGTGCCCCATGTCATACTGGTGATGCTCTGGCATCTTACTCTTCCGGAAACTGCTGGTATCCCCCCAACTACACTTTTTTTCTCCCTGTATCTGTGCTTGGGTTTATCGCCTAGCTCTATTCTGCCCTGCCATAGGCCAAATCAACTTCTTTATTAACCAGTGACAGTAAAACTTAACAGCACACAGATGGGTTATCCCACAGCACCAGTCCTTCTAAGTTTAGTCTTTCATAAAAGAACTTTGTTTATTTTAACTTCTTTCTAGAAATTAAAAATAATTTGGGACTGGAGAGAGCTCAGCAGTTAAGAGCACTGGCTGCTCTTCCAGAGGTCCTGAATTCAATTCCCAACAACCACATGGTGCCTCACAACCATCTATGAGATCTGGTGCCCTCTTCTGGCCTGCAGGCATAACACTGTATAGATAATAAATAAATAAATCTTTAAACCATAAATAAATAGCTGGACAATAGTGGCACACACCTTTAATCCTAGCACTCAGGGAGGCAAAGACAGGTGGATTTCTATGAGTTGAGAGCAGCTTGGTCTACAGAGTGAGTTCCAAGACAGCCAGAATACATAGAGAAACCCTGCCTCGAAAAAAAAAAAAAAAAACTAAATAAATACAGTATAAATACAAACATTGTCATCCAAGATTCTTAGTTGTAGACATTTAAAGCAAGACCAAACTTACCTGTGTTAGGAAGCCACAGTTACCTTAACAGTCAGCCATGGGCTTTTGTCACAGGGAACACCGCCTCCTACTGGGCACAAGTGACTGAACTAGGATCTCTGCAGCCTATTTGAAAGATGGCCACCTTTGGTCCCCTTCACCAGAGTGAATTCTGTGTACTACCTACACCTTCCTTTAGAAGCTTCTATCACATGTCATTAGTGTGTCTGGTAGGTGGAGAAGGGTCACTTGCCTGTAACCCAACCCAGAAGAGGCTTTGGAGCAACTCAGATCATCAAATTGGAAATAACAGACATGGGAAGAGACTCGGGAGTCCTACACCACCAAGTAAAACCAAACTGTCTGCTACAGGGGTCTAAAGACAGCAGGGTGCTGTTTGGAGTGAGAGCATACCTACACTGTGAAAACCAGTTAGGGCACAGGAGCTTACAGGGCTGTTAGCACATGACTGTGGCCCTGTGTCTTTGCTAGATGCTGGTGGTTGGTGGCATTGACCGGGTTTATGAAATTGGGCGTCAATTCCGGAATGAAGGGATCGATTTGACTCACAATCCTGAGTTCACCACCTGTGAGTTCTACATGGCCTATGCAGACTATCACGACCTCATGGAGATCACGGAGAAGATGCTGTCAGGTGAGTCCTACTGTCCACAGCTCAGGTCTGAGAGACTGACTTGCTGCTTTCAGAAGAGAGAGTCCCGTTCTCATTCCTGAGATGCTTGCTTTTTCTCCCAGGGATGGTGAAAAGCATTACAGGCAGTTACAAGATCACCTACCATCCAGATGGGCCAGAAGGCCAAGCCTATGAGATTGACTTCACCCCACCCTTCCGAAGAATCAGCATGGTAGAAGAGCTTGAGAGAGCCCTGGGTGTAAAGCTGCCAGAAACCAGCCTCTTTGAAACTGAAGGTAAACTACTATACTCCTTCCTGTCAGAGCTAAAATGTCTCATTTTGTATTTATAGAAACTTTTCCAAGACCACAGCGATGTTCCCTGTCCTAACTTGTACATTTCTGTCACAGAAACTCGAAAAATTCTTGATGATATTTGTGTTGCAAAAGCTGTTGAATGTCCCCCGCCTCGGACCACAGCCAGACTCCTGGATAAGGTGAGACGCCACATTTGTGCTCATCCAGTGCTGACCAGCATCTTGAGCCCTAGGAAGTGGGTCCCACTGCTTTCCTTCAGCTTCACAGGAAAACCTTACAGAGGAACAGGCAGATTAACAAACTTTGAACTGGGTTGGGAAATGGACCTCAGTGGTGAAGAACTCACCTAGCAAGTCAAGGCCTGGGAAGGGGTGGGTCAATCCCAAGCCCCATGAAATATAAGCAAAAAGAAACTTTCAACTATAATATGCTCTGTGCCAAATAGTTCGTGTATATTTTCTTAGTTAATACTGTGTCCTCTGAAAAGGCTGTAAGATGAGCCCCTGTGCATGGGAGCTACGGCCTCCTCCTGGGGTGGGACCATCAGTGGTATTCAGAAGCTATGTCTAGTTCTGCTTTGTTTTCTCACCAAGCTTGTTGGAGAGTTCCTTGAAGTGACGTGCATCAATCCAACATTCATCTGCGATCACCCACAGATTATGAGCCCTCTGGCCAAATGGTAAGATGCAGTTTGTTGCTACATTAAAAACCCTTCGAGTAAGGCTGTCCCTATGCAGAGGAGCATTTAATTAGCACACATCAGGACTCTTAGGTTCCGTCTTCAGTACTGCTTTTCACCAAAGCAGGTTGATGGTGTGAAGTAACAGTTGTGATGCTCTGCATTGACTTAGTGGTTTTTCTGTGCCATGTATTGACGCAGAAACTTGGGTGGGAATTCTGCCAGGGCCTCTTTGTGTGATTTCTCTGTCAATAGTCCTGCTTTTGTCTGCATGCATGGTAGGGTTCCTGTAAAAACCCTAATGGGTCCTGTAAAAAATCCCGATGGTCCTGTAGCTCCCATGCCACTACAGGACCTGTACACGAGCTGGGAACTTAGCTGGAGACTTAAAAACAAACAGACAGGGGGCTGGAGAGATGGCTCAGTGGTTAAGAGCATTGCCTGCTCTTCCAAAGGTCCTGAATTCAATTCCCGGCAACCACATGGTGGCTCACAACCACCTGTAATGAGATCTGGTGCTCTCTTCTGGCCTGCAGGCATACATACAGACAGAATATTGTATACATAACAAATAAATAAATATTTAAAAAAAAAGAGAGAGTGGACACAGGTCATTCTTGATATAAGAATACCAATGCTCCCTTTATTGTGCGTAGGAGCAGCTTATATAGGAATCCTTAACCACGCCCAGCTCTCGGGATCTTTCAGCTGCAGGTCTCAGGCTCAGTTCACTCAGTCAACGGATCTGAGAAAGTCAAGAGGCCAGGGATCTATAGCTCCCAACAGGTTCCCAAGGCAGGCATTCCAAAAGAACAAGCAGACATGCTAGACTTTTGCTGATGCCTCCTTGACCAAAGCAGGTGGACAGCCTAGAGTATGAGAGCAAAGAGAAGGGCTTGAAGTCAGTCAGCTCCATGCTTGTGAATATAACTGAATCTTCTGGTCTCTCACTGCTCTGGTTCCAGTGACTGGTGCTGAACATCAATGAGGCTTCAGGTCTCAATTTCTGAGCCAGGTACATTCTGAGAATCCTGAATAGTCATCCTCTGTGGTCTCATGTTCCCAGGCACCGCTCCAAAGAGGGTCTAACTGAGCGCTTTGAGCTGTTTGTCATGAAGAAGGAAATCTGCAATGCCTACACTGAGCTGAATGATCCCATGCGGCAGCGGCAGCTGTTTGAGGAACAGGCCAAGGTAAGGAAGGAGAGCAATGACATTATTTCACCGCTGAGTTCACTCACCAGGAAGAACTGGCCTTAATCCTGTCTATGGACACTTTCTTGGCATTTTAACCAAAGTTAAAAAGGCTCTTTAATTTTTTTATTTTGTTTTATGTATATGGGTATTTTTCGAGCATGTGTATTAGTATACCACGTGCTTACAGAGATCAAGAAGGACAGAAAAAGGGAATTGGATCCCCCGGAACTGGAATTACCAGTGGTTGTGAGCCACCATGTGGGTATTGGGGATTGAACCTGGGTCCTCTGGAAGAGCATCTCTTAACCACTGAGCTGTTTCTCCAGCTCAGAAAGAGGCTTTCGTAGGAGGAAGTCACATTTAAAGTAGAGCTCTTCGTTTTTGAAGAGCCTTATCTGGACGCTAAGGCCACCCTTGAATTCCTTGATCCTCTAAGGACTGGGATTAGAGTGACTCTCCCACACCCAGCTGAGACTCGGGGCTTTGATCTTACAATGCATAAAATGAATTTAAGATCACCTCTATTTATTTAGCAAAAATACACTTTTTCTTAGACTATACCTCTTTTTTGCAATGGTATGGTGATTTGGGTTTTTTTTGTTTGTTTGTTTGGGTTTTTTTTTTTTTTTTGGAAACAGTTTCTCTATGAAGTCCTGGCTGTCCTGGAACTCTGTCTATAGACCAAGCTGGTTTTGAAACTCAGAGCAGTCCCCCTGCCTATGCCTTCCAAGTGCTGGGACTAAAGGTGTGCGCCACCACATCTGACATAAACTGCGCCTTTATTGAGGCGGTTTGAGGATGAGCAGCACATAAAGATCTAAGGACGGCAGTGCCCAAGCTGCCTTTACTTTACTGCCTCTGGTTCTTTAGTGTCGTCTGTAGTAGCTGAGAACTCATCTGTTTGGAGTCCCAAATCCCCAAGCAGAAGAACATTTTTGTTCAGAGAAATTTGCCTACATTCTGAGACCAAAAAAGGAAAATTTAATTGTTGTATTCTATTTGATAAAATAATGAGGGATACCTGCTCTCCCCCCATCCCACCTCTGCCACCATTGGGTTTTTGAGACACGATCTCAGTGTTTAGCCCTGACTGGCCTGGAATTAGTTTTGTAAACCAGACCAGCCTCCAGCTCTTGTCAGTCCTCCTGCCTTGGCCTTCCAAGTGCTGGAACTACAGCTATGTACAATCACATTCAACTTAAAATAGGGCTTTCATCTCTGAGGTAGGTTTCATCAGGCCTAACCTCCAGGTCTCTGGGAGAAACAGCTAAATCCTAGAGTTACTGGGAAGCCATTTTCTAGCAAGTCTTGAATGTCAAGAACATCTTTGGTACTTTCGAAAGTTTTAATGTGTGGGTAGGTGCTAAGATGACCTAGAATGACAGCTCTCAACCTGTGGGGCGCAACCTCTTTGGGGGTCACATATCAGATATTTACATTGTAATTCATAACAGCAGCAAAATTACAGTTATGAAGCAGCAATGAAAATAATCTTATAGTTGGGAGTCACCACAACACGAGAGGAACTGTATTAAAGGGCCTCAGCATCGGGAAGGTTGAAAGCCACTGAACTAGAAGATGATTACATCTGACTCCGTTTATTCTAGGCCAAGGCTGCTGGTGACGATGAAGCCATGTTCATAGATGAGAACTTCTGTACTGCCCTGGAATATGGGCTGCCCCCAACAGCTGGCTGGGGCATGGGCATCGATCGGGTCACCATGTTTCTCACAGACTCCAACAATATCAAGGTACGCACAAACTTCTCAGTGCATGCTTCCCTGAACGCCACTGCACATCAGGGAGGGTCTGGAAATAAAGGACTGCTGAAGTTCATGCCCCTGCACAGGTGGAAGACTAAAGGGCATCTGACCTTCCAGGGTTGTGGTTTTTCCTGCTTGAGACAGGAGGTATACTAAGTTTGCTTCTTCTTTAATAGCCAGGGAAATGCTAAGTCCTCTCAATTATATTGCCTCATGTTAGTCAATTCTGTAAGGTGTGTAAACTTTTTATTTTTTATTGTATTTTATAGAGAAGGAAATCCATGTTACTCGTTTTTTGTTCCTGTTTTTGAGACAGGGTCTCAGGTAGCTAGGCTCATCTACGTTCAGTCACGTGGCTCGATACCTCATCTCTCAATACTGCCCATCCTGCTTCCTCTCTCAGCCTGGAAGTCCTACCTATACCTCCTGCCTTGCTATTAGCTTTTTATTGCACCAACCACAGCAATACGCTTTGTAGTTTGCAGTGTCCTTGAACTCCTGATATGCCCGCCTCTACCACCAGAATTGATTATATTGATGTATGCCTAGAAGAAAGTTCACTTTTTAATAATAAATTTAAAAAATTTATACATATGACTGTTTTGCACCACAAACATACTTTGTGCCAGCAGAGGCCAATTGTCAAATCCCCTAAAACAAGTTACACAAGACTGTGAGCTACCATGTAGCTGCTCAGAACCAAATCTGGGTCCTCTCTAAGACCAGCAAGTGCTCTTAACTGCTGGGCCATCTCTCTAGCTGAAACTCAATTTTACTAGAAAACCTGTGTTGATTCATTCTTTTGACATGGAGGGTTTGTGCACGTGTTTTGGCTAAGGTGTGCAGATCTATAGATTTGGCTGATTTGGTTAGTGACAACAGAGACAAAAGCAATGATAGGATAACTGTAAAAACATTCATGGGGCCTTTTCTTTTGTCTCTTTGAGACAGGGTTCTGGAACTCTGTAGACCAGGCTGCCCTCAAACTCAGACATCCGCCTGCCTCGGCCTGCGCTGTGGTTAAAGAAAGACTTGTGCCACTAAACCAAGTTCATGGTGCTTCCTAATTCCAAAGTATGTTTTCCTCTTCTATAGGAAGTGCTTCTGTTTCCTGCCATGAAGCCTGAAGACAAGAAGGAGACTCCAGCAGCCACTGAGGCCCTAGAAAGCACAGCTGGGCCCTCTGTCTAGAGGATAAATGCGACTCTGGCATCTGCAGTTCAGCAGAAGGTCTGCTCTCAGGGTTCATGTGTGTTGCCATCCAACCACCGAAGTCCAACCACCAGGAGAGAGAAGAATTCAAGAATTTCTTTTTATTGCTTGTTACCAAATAAACCATTTCTCTCTTTACCTATGTAATGTTACATTTTTCCCCCCAGACTGCTGATCTAATGAATGTTTAGAATTCTGTCATTGTAAATTTGTTTTCTTTGTTTGGTTTTAGTTTTTCGGGACAGCATTTCTCTGTGTGAGAACTCTGGCTGTTGTGGAACTCGCTTGGTAGACCAGGTTGACTACAAACTCATAAAGATCCACCTGTCTCTGCCTCCTAAGTGCTGGGATTAAAGGCATTCACCACCACCTGGCTTGTATTTTTTTTAAGACTTATTTTTATTTTTAGTTGTGTGTGTGTGTGTACTGTAGTGCAGATGCCCTCTGAGGCCAAGTGATGGATCAAAATGTGCTCTTTACTCCTGAGCCAACTTTCCAATTTACATTAATGTCAGTTCAATACTAGGCATTGTCCTGAACTATTGGAAACACGGCAGTGAACAAAAATCCATCGCTACTTCCATGGAAATTACTCTTTTTTTTCAATACTTAATTTATTATGTATACAGTGTTCTACCTGTATGCAGGCCAGAAGAGGGCACCAGATCTCATTACAGATGGTTGTGAGCCACCATGTGGTTGCTGGGAATTGAACTCTGGACCCTCTGGACGGGCAAAGCAGTCAGTGCTCTTAACTGCTGAGCCATCTCTCCAGCCCCAGAAATTACTTTTTAGGGCTTAAGTGGAAAATTGAGAGAGAATCAGACAAGATAAAGTCCATGTCCTTTTTTGGTGGAGGCACACACTAAGAAAAACACCAAGAAGGGTAAGAGGACTGCGGGGCTATTTTACATAGAATAAACAAGGAGTGGGAGACATGGCCCGGTGGTTGCAAGTGACTTCCGTTCTTGAAGAGACTCTGGACCCACGTTAGGCAGCATTCAATCTGTAATCCAGTTCCCCATGCCCTTTTCTAGCCAACTTGGGTATTTGCATGCCCGTGTGGGCCTAAATTGACACAGACACGTGCACATAAATCTTTTAAAATACATGCATGTATGTACGGGGATCTGTTACCCGTGCAGTGAAATGCATGAGGAGCCATGTCATCCAAGTCCATAATAGTCATGCAGGATTTGTTATGAGCGATGTAGGAAACTGCCAGTGGGTCTGATCATAGTCCAGTTCAAAATTCAGAGAGGTAAGTCGGTTTTGAAACCATACCTCTAGCCGGACGGTGGTGGCACACACCTTTAATCTCAGCACTTGGACGGCAGAGGCAGGCGGATCTCCGAGTTCCAGGGCAGCCTGGTCTATAAGAGCTAGTTCCAGGCCTGGATCCAAAGCTACAAAGAAACTCTGTCTTGAGAAACCAAAACAACAAAAAGCACAGGCAAGGGCTTGACTATAGGACTGAGCCTTCTTGGCTCCTTTCCCACTCAAGGACTACAAAGACCATCATGCTTCGCGAGCGGAGTTTGAGCGAAGCCTCCTTTAACACGTCCTTCCGGTGCGCAACCAGGTTCTGCGGCGGTAAACCGGTTCGTGTGGAGGGCGTGAAGTGTGGATAACAGTGTCTTAGGTTCTCAGATTGGCGTCCAGTTCTCCGGGCCAGATCTACACAAGCCGGCTTTGTGTGGGAGAACACGTGTCCTCTGCTCCCACGGAGTGGTCTCACGGTCCAGCTAGGCGCTCCCACCCCGGGGTAGGAAGGGTGGGGGGAAAAGTGGGTTTTTCAGCTTTGCGACTGTTACTTGCGGTCAAAGAAATGCCTGTTTGAGTTCCTTCGTACACAGGAATTCTTCGAAGTCTTTAAATTGGGGTTGTTGACAAGAATTACAGCGGACCCAAAATATCGAAACATCCCACAACCGCGTGGTCGCTTACCTGAATTGACGTGATGTAGTTTGTGCTATGTATCTCTAGTTTAATTGCAAGTTAATGGCAGGTGTCTAACTATTCTCTGCTGCCTTCTTGGAACGAACAGGATTCTAGAATCTTTCATGCTTATGTTCCTAGAAACAGAAGCAGGTGGATTTCTGTGAGTTCGAGGCCAGCCTGGTCTACAGAAAAAGTTCCAGGACAGCAAAGGTTACACAGAGGAAATTCTGTCTCGAACTCTTCCCCCGCACCCCCCAAAAAAGCAAGATTTCTCTGCGTTAGACTTTAACTATCTCTGTCAATCTCTGCCTGAATAATCATTACCGTTTACTGCAAAAATGGGAAAGCAACTTGCAGAAGTTGTAGAGATACTTTGCAGAAACATTACATCTGAGCTCAGAAAAAACTATTCTGTTGTTTATAATACAGATGCTCTGCGGTGTCTAGCCATCGTATGAGCTCATCTGAGAAGCTTTTCATATGATCAGATGAAGTCAAGATATGACCAGTGAGTACTAACAGAGCCAAGAGTGGCGGACTTTCTGCATACTGTCTCGGGGCTCTTTCAGATATGATCTGCTCATATTTGTTAGTTTGTGTATAAATGGCTTTATGTGCCCGTTAGAATTCTTTTCTCCCCCCACCAACTCAAATGTCCCAGATCACCAAATGTTGTATTTTGTAATGTTAATTACAGTCAGCATTGTTAAAGACATTTGCTTTTATAAGTATTTATAAAATATGTTAGATACTAGCCAGGTCGTGGTGGCACACACCTTCAATCCCATCACTCGGGGGGCAGAGGTAGGCGGATCTCTGTGAGTTTGAGATCTCTGTGAGTTAGTTCCAGGACAGCTAGGGCTGTTACACAGAGAAACCCCTCTTGAAAAAAACAAAAAGAAAAAAATGTTCGGTACTATTATTCATGCTTTTTTCGGGTTTGTTTTTGTTTTTCAAGACAAGGCTTCTCTTTATAGCATTAGTTGCCCTGGAAGACCAGGCTGGCCTAGAGACATCCTCCTGCCTCTGCCTCCTGAGTGGCTTAAAGGCATGCACCACCACAGGCCAAATATTATCCATGTTTTAACAGATGTGAAAACTAAAATGATCTACCCAGTAGTGACACAGTTGCTCTGTGGTGCAGCTGGAATTGAAACCTAGAAAGTACAACTCCATGCCCATACCCTAAATACAGCTGCTGTGAAGACATGCTGTGAGAGACTGAAAATTTGCTAGAGTGAGGCAGATTGGGGGAAAGAACATCTGTCCAGAAAAAAAAAAAACTTTTTTTGTTTTATTTTTATTTTATTTATTTATTAAAGATTTCTGTCTCTTCCCCACCGCCGCCTCCCCTTTCCC
>NW_026067927.1:14224796-14245878 GCF_014885135.2 Alexandromys fortis
GTTTGGTTTTTTTTTTTTTTTTTTTTTTCAAGGCAGGGTTTCTGTGTGGCTTTGGAGCCTGTCCTGGAACTAGCTCTGTAGACCAGACTGGCCTTGAACTCACAGGGATCCTCCTGCCTCTGCCTCCCGAGTGTTGGGATTAAAGGCTTGTGCCATCACTGCCGGGTCCAGAAAGTAAGTTTGTAGGGTGACGATCTGCCCAAAGCAGGCTGAAATTTGAAAGGACAGTGTAAAACATAGCAAATCCAGATTCATAACTTGCTTTCATCTTGAAGCAGTAATTTGTCCTGTGGGAGTTGTAGCTCTCTCTTGTTTATTAAAGATGGGAGGGAAGGGAGATGAGTAGAAAAAGCGAGCCTTAGCTGAAGCACCGGAGTGAGGCGCTCTGCCTTACACTGGTTTTCCTTTCTATTCTGATAGTCTGGGCTTCTATCAGGGCCTCAGCTCCAGCTATGTGGACAGCGGATGAGATTGCTCAGCTGTGCTACGCACACTATAATGTCAGACTGCCCAAGCAGGGGAAACCCGAGCCAAACCGTGAATGGACTTTGTTGGCAGCGGTCGTGAAGATACAGTCTCCAGCTGGCCAGACTTGTGACACCACTGATAAGGAGGCGCAAGGTGAGACCTTTTCTCTCTGTCAGCCACCATAGCTCGGACAGTGCCAGGCTGGATGTGAACTATAGTGTTAGGTGTTTCCCCACGGCTTCCACCAGGTGGCGCAGTACTCCTGGTGGTGTCGGGGAAACTGCAGTCCTGATGGAGTCCGCTGGGAATCCTCTGGCGAAAGGAGAAATGGGGACTTACTAACCCGAACACTAGGAAGCATTCAGCCCCCGAGAGTTCACTTAATGATTTTTTTTTTCCTTTCAGTGACAAAGGAAGTTGTCTCAATGGGAACAGGGACGAAATGTATAGGCCAGACCAAGATGAGGAAGAGCGGTAAGCAGCGTGGAGCTCTAAACAGTGATGCTGTACTGCAGGTGTCCATGCTGACCTTTAGTCCCCTTGTCAAGGACACGGGAACACACTGGTTCCAGGACAGCCAAGGCTTCCAAAAGAAACCCTGTCTCAACAAAAAAGTGTCAGAGTTGGTGGTACATGTCTTTAAGCCCAGCATTTGGGAGACCAGAGACTGGTGGATTTCTCTGGAGTTCTAGTGAGCCCCAGGCCAGCCAGAGCTACATGGTGAGACTCTGTGTGTTACCAATGCACAAACTAAGTTTGCATCTCAGGACGCACATGGGAGAGGGAGAAAACTGACTGAATTGTCCTCCGACCTCTGTCTGCGTGCATATTGTGCCTCATGTGCACACATCATGGCACATATATACAAAGTGAATAAATGAAGATGTATTAAAATATCTGTAGAAAAATTGAAGGAATCTGGGGGTGTGGCTCAGGAGCAGTGCCCTTGCCTAGCTGCAGAAGCACTAGATTCAATCCCCAAGCACTTAAAAAATTTGTTTCTATAAATCTCAACTAGAGGTTGTTGTGGAATATTACTTAAAGATGTGTTGCATATTTATGCTGTGGGAAATTTCTTTAGTGATGCAAAGATGTGTTGCATTCTTTTATGTTGCATTTGTTTAACTCTGTGAAGCTGTGTTATTTTGCCTGTCTGAAACACCTGACTGAGCTAAAAAAAAAAAAAAAAAAAAAGAACTGAACAGCCAATAGCTAAGCAGGAGAAAGAATAGATGGGGCTGTCAGGAGGAGAAAAAGAGAAGGTTGAGGAGTGAGGAAAGAAGGAACAGAAAAGGACACCAGACTAGAGGCCAGCCACTCAGCTACACAGCAAGCCAAGGAGTAAGAAGTAAAGAAAGGTACAAAAGAGTACAAAGCAACAACTACCAGCAGTGTTTCTTTGTTTTGCTTGGTTTATTTGTTTGTTTGTTTTATTTGTCTGGTATTTTGAGATAGGATCTCAATGTGTAGCCCAGGCTTATCCAGAACTTGCTATTGTTCAGACTGGCCTCAAACTCATGGTTATCCTGCCTAAACCAGGGATTACAAGCACCACCGTGGACCTAGCAACTGATGGCAAGTTTGTACCCAATGCACCCTTGGCATTGTCTAGAAGTATTTTTGGTCATCACCACATAGGATAGGGTATTCTTGGCACCCTATAGGTAAAGGATCCTGTACAGCCTATATATTTTTGTTTGTTTGAGACAGGGTCTTCTCTATATGGCCCTGGTGTGTGTATGTGTGAGACACAGGGTCTCTCTACGTAGCTCTGGCTGACCTAGAACTCACTCTGTAGACCGTGTTGGCCTTGAATTCGCAGAGATCCACCAACCTGTGTCTCCCAAGTGCTGAAAGGGTACTGCTGTATGCTGCCGGGCTCGCTCTCCAGATCCGGGTCTTCATTTCCTCCATATCTCCTGTCTCTGCCACACAGGAGACATCCTCAATGACAGCCATGCTGAGATCATAGCCAGAAGGAGTTTCCAGAGGTAAAGCCATATTCCCCAAAAACATGTCTGGGGGTGGGGTTTGCGTGTCTAATAAGCTTGAAGCTAAATGTAGATTGTGTCACTCTGAACTGCCAGAGTTCAGATTAGTGCTTTTCAGACTTGAGTGTGCCTCAGTACCACCTGGTAAAACCCAAGTTTCTTGCCAGGCATGGTGGTGCACGCCTTTAATCCCAGCACTAGGGAGGTAGATTCAAGAGGATCTCTGAGTTCAAGGCCAACCTGGTCTATAAAGCTAGCCCCACCACGCAACCAGGGCTTTTACACCCTGTTTTAACCTTGTCTTGAAAACAAACAAGCAAAACCCCCAGGTTTCTGGGGCCACGGTGTAAACTTAGTAATGAAGTTCTTCTAGTAAGTACATCAGGCCTTTGAGTTCAAACCCAGCACAGGGATGGAAGTGGACAAGGTGGCTGGACCTACCTCCTGAGATCTGATTTCAGTGGATCCAGGGCGAAGCCTGAGGTCTTCCTGACCTTTACAAAGGACTCATAATCATTCTCATAATGCCAGATCACTGCCAGTCTCCTTGTTCGGCTGTAATGCTTCCTGTGATCACCCAGCCAGAGAGCTCTCTTCACTGCAGACATTTGTTTATTTCTTTCCCTCCATTTAACTAATTTTATAGTGCTGGGAGTCAAGCCAAGGGCATTGCATATGCTAGGCCCTCGGTATGCATGTAAAGTATCCTGAGCTACATCACCAGCCTAACCGTTCACTCTGATCTTGCAACCCTCAGATACCTTCTCCATCAGCTCCATTTGGCAGCCGTCCTGAAAGAGGACAGTATCTTTGTGCCAGGAACTCAAAGAGGACTGTGGAAGCTCAGACCTGACCTGTCTTTTGTGTTTTTCTCTAGCCACACGCCCTGTAAGTATAGTCGAGCCTTATCTCCAAAATACTTCTGGGTGGCCAGGAGGTTGTGGCACACACCTTTAATCCCAGCACTCGGAAGGCAGAGGCAGAACTCTGAGTTTGAGGCCAGCCTAATCTACAGAGTGAGTTCCAAAACACTGAGAAACCCTGTCTCGATAAACAAAACAAAGCACAAAAAAACTTCTGGCTGAATATACCTGCAACTAATGGTAGTGATTATTTATATACATAATCACATTTCTACTGGGAGAAGCAGAAGGGAAATACAGGGAGGTGTGGCGTCTCACCCTGTTCTCGGAGTTGAGATTGGGCAACTTCAGTTTACCCCTACAGAGTACAGCATCATTACTGGGACTCATGAGCCCCGAGTTGTACAACAGTAACTCATCGGAAAGCCCCCTTCACTCATTCATCTAGGACTGTGTGCACTCTGCCACTGTGGATCTGGCGGTCAGAGGTCAGAGGGCAACCTGTAGTTAGTCTCAGCTTCCACTAGGTAGGGTCCAAAGGTAGACCTCATCAGACTTGGCAGCAGCGCCTTTGCCTACAGCCAGCTCACTGGCCTGTGAGACAGGTGTTTGCTAAATTCTCCTGGCTGGGCTTGAACTTAATATGTAGGGCCCTGTTGGCCTTGCGCTTTAGCAAACTTCCTGCCTCAATCTCCCAAGTGCTGGCAATGCAGGCACACTCCACACACACAGGGTTTTTTGTCTTTTTAAGATAGTATTGCTGTTAGTCCATCTTGTCTTGAGCTCCCCAGGTTACAGGAGTGTGCCACCACGGCTGTCGTGAGCAGATGTTCTCTGTTCCTCACGCTGTAGGGCATAGCAAGTCTACAGCAGTGAGGAGGGGCTGGGGAGAACTCAGTGGTTCTGTGTCTGCGGGGTGCCGACCTCTTAGTGTGAGTAAAGACCGGGAGGGTCGCGCTCATGAGTGAGAGGCAGACAATTGAGCAGCTATAGGAGAGAGGAGGGCAGTTGCTTAGACTCCATGATTGTGAAGGAGGAGGAGGCAAAGATGGCTCTGGGTTTCTCCTCAGGGCCCTGGAGGAAGGATGACAACTGTGTGAGGAGAAGTGGGAGAAAGAATAGCTGTGGCGTGGGTGGGGGCTCTGTGACTTGTGGTAATTGGTTTTTGTTTTTAAAGATCTTAAATGAGAAGTGGCAGCCTCTGTTAATCGTAAAAGCTCTGGAAATTGTTTTTCTGGGAAAAGAAATCTTCAGTCCCCTTGGCTCGTGTGTAATCTCCTACCACGTGGTGCCGTCCACCCCACCCGTGGTTTATCTGTAGGAAGGACGCGCACTGCCTAGCACATGTGACTCTAGCTCCCCTGACATTTACTTCTCGTTGCTAATTAGGAGTTTGGTGTCTCAGTTAGCTACTTTAGACTCTCACTTTCGTGTTTTGTTAGAGTGAGTCAGCCCCTTATATCCAGGCATTCTGTCGCGATCACATCTCTGAGCTTACAGAGTAGGAGGTGGACCCAGTGAATTCTCCAACATTGCTGTCACCTTGTAAGGTCTCTGGAAGTCAGCCAGGCAGCCTCTCCTGTGGCATTTCTCCTTCTCTGGTTATAAAGAATACAAGTATATTCTTCCCACACTGAAAAAGCAACACACATTGGGTTGGTATTTGAAGAAATAGCTCCCTTCTCAAGGGAGCGCTGTGCTTTCCCCTGACCTCAGGTTTTCTTTGGTTCCCGGCGACACAGAATGGATTAGACATCTGTAAACCAGCAAAGGAAAAACATTAGAGGTTTTGCAAACACTGGTGTTTACTGGCCTTTGCAGTTTATTGTGGGTTTCTACTGTGGGATATACATCATAAAAATTCCTAAGATGAGGATATTTTGAATAATGTTTGTCAAATTTACTCAACCATGAAATAAGCCACTGTTGTTTTCTTAGGCATCTTACAGGATACCAGTCCACAAAATGCCCTCAGGAAACTTTTCTCATCGTAGGAGAGGTGACTCAATGTTTAAGGACATCTGCTCTTCTAGAGTACATGAGTTCAATTCCCAGCACCCATGCCGGGCAACTCAAAGCTGCCTGTTAGTCCCATTTCATGGGATCCAAGACCCTCTTCTTCTGGCCCTTGTAGGCACTTGCACGCATGTGACTCTGAGACAAACACACATACTTTTTTAAAGTCTTTTATTTTTTAAGACTTCCCTTAAAATTGTAGTTCTTAGATGAGAATACTTTCACTTTCACTCCGGCTCCCATGCTTTGGATTACGTGTATGTACAACCTGACTGGGTCTGCAAACACCTTTGATTGTCAGACTCGGGGACTATTAGCATCTAATGTATAGAGGCTTCATAGTGGCTATCATACAGTCCAGAAGAGGGCACCAAATCTCATTACAGATGGCTGTGAGCCACCATGTGGTTGCTGGGAATTGAACTCAGGACCTTTGGAAGAGCAGGCAGAGCTCTTAACCACTGAGCCATCTTTCCAGCCCCTGTGGCTATCATACAGGACACATGTAATGTATAGCGGCTGTCATACAGGACACATTAATGTATAGCAGCGTCATACAGGATATATCTAATGTATAGAGGCTGTCATAGTGGCTGTCATACAGGACACATCTAATGTATAGAGGCGTCATACAGGACACATCTAATGTATAGCAACTGTCATACAGGATATATCTAATGTATAGCGGCTGTCATGCAGGACACATCTAATGTATAGCGGCTGTCATACAGGATCACCTCCATGGCACATAACTACCTGCCTCACAGTTTCATTAGACCCAGGCATGGTGTGACACACTTGTGATCCCAGAACTCAGAAGGCAGAAACAGGAGGTCAGGAATTTGAGGCCCCTCTCAGATAGTAGGGGGTTTGAAGCCAGTCTCAGTTACAGGTGGTCTTGTCTCAAAAGAGAAAACAAAAATTTCTCGAATGTGGAGACTAAGAAGCCCTGCTCTAAACTGGTGTTCCTAAAACTTTTTGTGGTAGAAATTACTTAGGCCTTTGTTGAAATATTCAGTTTTCCATAATTCTCTCATCAAGAAGTTTTCTAGGGGAGAGGTTTCATCAAGACCTCAGCAGGGCTTTTTTTTGTTTTTTGTTTTTTCTGAGACAGGGGTTCTCTGTGTAGTGTTGGCTGTCCTGGAACTCACTCTGTAGACCAGGCTGGCCTCGAACTCACAGAGATCTGCCTGCCTCTGCCTCCTGAGTGTTGGGATTAAAGGTGTGCGCCACCACCTCCTGGCTGACCTCAGTGATTTTTATTAGAACTTTAGCACATGCACTAGGTTTTGTTTGTTTATAGATGTGTGTCTAGCTAATTTTTTATGTGAGTTTCTGTGACCACTTGCATACAAGTGCCAGCAGAGACCAGGAGTGTCAGATCCCCTGGAACTGGAATTGTAGGACATTACAAACCCCCTGATGGCGGGTGCTGGGAACTGAATGTAGACCCATGGAAGAACAGTGCTCTTAATTGCTGAGCAGCTCCAGCTCTAATGCTAGTTTAGCATTGAAGAAAGAAGCCGGGCAGTGGTGGCGCACGACTTTAATCCCTGTGATCTCTGTGAGTTCGAGACCAGCCTGGTCTACAAGAGCTAGTTCCAGGACAGGCTCCAAAACCACAGAGAAACCCTGTCTCGAAAAAACAAACAAACAAAAAAAAAAAAAAAGCATTGAAGAAAGAAGCGTGTCTGTAGCGGTCTCGTGTATAAAATGCTTTCCATACAAGCATTCAGCCTGAGTTTGAATTCTTAGAACCCACGTAAAGCTAGACACTAGCACATATCTGTAATCTTAGCACTCTTATGACAAAATGGATTACTGGCTTATGCATCAGGGAACAAGATCCCATGTCCCACAGAGAGGAAGGTGAGTACCAACATCTGCGGCTGTCCTTTGTTCCCCTCACATGTGCCACGGTGCGTGCATACCTGCATGTGGTATGCAGCTTTTGGTTTTGTATTTATTTGTTTCTTTTTCAGTGGTGGTCACAGTCAAGCCTGGGCTTTACCTATGCTTTGCCCCTGAGCGCATCACCTGTCTGCCTCGTTATTCATCTCAGTTCAGCAGGGAAAACAAATTGACCTCGGTTTGAGGTCATACATCTCTAACTTGAGCTTGCATCAAATGGCCTACTCAGCTTATTAAAACAGACTTCTGGACCCCACCCTCAGAGTGTCTGATTCAGCCTGTCCATTAGATCCCAATAATTTGCTGCACACACTCACACACACACACACACACACTCACACACACAGTGTTGAGGATTGAACTCAGGATCTCCTACAATCACTAGGCAATCAATACCATTGAGTTATCTCTCCAGCCTTACAATTTGCATGTCTAATTCCTAAGGTACATAAATGCCACTGGTTGGGGAGGCTCATTCTGAGAATTACTGGTTAAAGGCTTCCTCTCATGCAGGTGGGGACGCCTCCATCATCCCAATGCTTGAGTCTGAAGAACAACCTTGCTGTCCTGTCGTCAGAAATTGGGCCAACAACTCATCTGTAGAAAGGAGTGAGAATCTAGAGGATTCCAAAAATAAAAGGAATTGTGAGGACCCTGACAGTCCTGTAGCCAAGAAGGTGAAGCTTGGAACTCCTGCCAGGGCGCTCTCCGGCTGCGTGGCTCACCATGGGATGCTGGGAAGTGGCAAAATCAAACCAGATATCAGCAGCTCTAATCTCACCAAGGAGGAACTCGCCGCTGCCGAGGGAATAGCTCCAGGTAGTTTCAGAGTGGTGGATGTGTATAGAACAGGAGCCAAGTGTGTTCCTGGAGAGACTGGAGATTTGAGAGAGCCAGGCGCTGCCTACCACCAGGTGGGGCTGCTTCGAGTGAAGCCAGGCAGGGGCGACAGGACGTGCTCCATGTCCTGCAGTGACAAGATGGCAAGGTGGAGCGTCCTCGGATGCCAAGGCGCACTGCTGATGCACTTCCTGGAAAAGCCCATCTACCTGTCCGCCGTGGTCATTGGGAAGTGCCCGTACAGCCAGGAGGCCATGAGGAGAGCCTTGACTGGCAGGTGAGGCTGTGGGATGGTAGGAGTGCAGAGAACCAGGAGAGTCTCCCCTGTGGACTCAGCTGGTGCTGAGATGTCTTGGTGTTTTTTCTTAAATAATTAAGAAAGTATAAATCTTAGGTTTGTAAATACAGTAACTTGAAAAGGAAACCAAAAATGCTCTGCAGTTGAAAATTAAGTGCTTTCTTTTGTTAAAAATAGTATTAATGAATATTTAATGGAGAAAGATGTTTATGATGTTTCAAGAGCAGTTTAGAAGATGGAGTGAGCTCCGTCTTGGTCTTAAAATATGTATGTGTACAGAAAGCTGTAGGAGGCTTGACAGCAATAGTTATCTCTGAGTCATGGTGTTGTGGGCTGTTTTTCCTCTTTGATAATGCTGTACGTTATCATTTTTCTACTGTGTCTTCTACAGTAAGCAGAATAATTGCCAGGGCTGGGAAATGTATCCCAGTTGGAAGAGTTCTTACCTAATGTGAATGAAACCCTAGGTTGAATCTCAGCACTGCAGAAGACTGGCCGTGAAGGCATAGACTTCTAATCTTAGCATTTGGGAGGATGAAGCAGGAAGATCAGAAGTTCAAGGTTACCCTTAGCTACTTAGGGAGTTTGAGGCCAGCTTTGGCTGAATGAATCCAGTCTCAAAAAACAAAGGAAAAAAAAAACTAAATAATCCAAGTGAATTTGAAACCAACCTGATCTGCATAATGAGTTCCAGGACACCCAGGGTTAACCCTATCTCTAAAAAGCAAAACAAAACAAAACAAAAAAAAAAAAACAAATATTAGTTTTAGCCTGGCCTTGGTGGCACACACCTTTAAGCCCAATATTTGAGAGATAGAGGAGGGCAGATCCCTGTGAGTTCAAGGCCAGCCTGGTCTACAGAGCAAGTCAAGACAAACTCCAAAGCTACACTTTGTAGCTGTCTGAAAAAAAAATAAAAATAAAAAAAAAAAATAAAACAAACAAAAATATTAGTTTTAATCATGGTACTCAGAAAGCTAAAAAAGGAGAATCTGAGTTCAAGGCATCAATCTAGGCTTTATAGCAGGATTCTAAATCTTGGCAAAATAAACAAAGACCCTGATCCAAAAACAGATAAACAAGGTTGGTTATACACACCACCACCCTGGTGTGCACTCTAGTGAGTGAGGTTCAGGGAGGCATTATGGGAACACAGGCCTGGGAAGCAGATTCCAAAAGTGGCAACCAGACAGAAGCTTGTGTTGGCACTCCCCAACATGCACCCAAGAGAAGTGAAAATGCCCATTCCCACTAAGACATCCACACAGATGCTTATGGCGGCGTGCTAGGAATAGTCCCCAAAAGAAGCAGCCCAAATGCTTACCAGTGGGTACGAGAGTAAGAAAGAGTGTATCTCTGGGCATGGCGGCACAGGTCCTTATCCTCAACACTCAAGACTCAGAGCTTCAAGGCCAGCCTGGTCTACAAAGTGCATTCCAAGACAGCCAGGACTGTTACACAGAGAAACCTTGTATTGAAAAGCAAAAACAAGAAAAAAATAAGAGATCCAGTCTCAAAAAAAAAAAAAAAAAAAAGACTAGCATGGAGTGAACCATTAAAATACCACACAAGTAAAATAAGCCATGCATGTTTGATTCTGTTGATGTGAAATAGCCACAAAAGGCAAGTGCTTAGACATCCGTGGTAGGCTAGTGGAGATCCGTGGTAGGCTGGTGGAGATCTATGGTAGGCTGGAGCTGGTGGAGATCCGTGGTAGGCTGGTGGAGATCCGTGGTAGGCTGGTGGAGATCTATGGTAGGCTGGAGCTGGTGGAGATCCGTGGTAGGGTGGTGGTTACCAGGGGCTGGAGAAGGGCATGGAGAGTCATGGAGGCTGCTAATGGTTATAAAGTTTCTGAGATTTGAAATTCCTACCTGTGCACTGGATTTGCATCATATGAGCACCTAGCTTGTTCAGAAGAGGCAGGGAAACCAACTTCTAGTATTGGATGATTTTAGTTTGGGGTGTGCTTGAAGGATTTCTTAGGAAGTCTGTGTAAACAAAGCAAAGACTAAGTTCTCAAGTGAACAATGAAGGTTGAGATCTCTGACACCGCAGACGAGTATTGACTCAGATTTTAGTTATGCCTTCAGATATTTTCCAAGCCGTAGAGTTCCAGGCTGGGGTTGGGAATATAGCTCAGTTGGTAAACTGTTTGCTTGCGGGCATAAGGCTGTCTGTTTGATCCCCAGCACCCCACAAAGCAGGGTGGGTTATAGGGTATACCTGTAGCCCCAACATTCAGGAGGTAGAGGCAGGGGGATTAGAATTTCAAGGTCATCCCCCCGCAGCATTTCAGTTTGGCTAACTGTGATCCTGTCTCAGATAAATAAGTAATAGAATTCAAAGGTTCCTCCTGTGTGGTATCCTGGTATTTTTCACTCCCCGCTTCAGTAAGTAAACATGTAGATTCACTCAGCTCCGAGGGCCTGTGTCTCTCCTACGGCTTTGGGGATGATGAACAAATCTTAGTCTTCTGGTACCTCTGAGCTGAATGTGTTTCCCTCATTTTTAGGTGTCAGGACATCATGGCTTTACCCAGAGGCTTTGGAGTTCCTGAACTGAGAATAGAGCAGTCAAGTTTACTGTTTGAACAGAGCCGCTGTGCAGTGCAAGCGCAGAGAGCCGACGGACCAGGCCGGCTCGTTCCTTGTGGGGCAGGTAAGGGATCCAGGTTGGCTGACCCTGGAGTAAGTTCTCAGGCAGACTGGCCTAGGAGGACAGTGGTAACTCCAGTCTGTTCCTTGTAAGACACCCACATACGGTTAGGTGTACACCCTGTGAGATCCTGGCCAGGTTAGTTACCCTGTCTTGACCTTCATTATTTTCAGATTAGAAGAATTGCTTGTCCTGGCTATTATGAGAATTAAGAAATTGTATTTAAGCTGTGCGGCAGTGGCACACACCTTTAATCCCAGCATTCAGGAAGCAGAAACAGGTGGATCTCTGTAAATTTGAGGCCAGCCTGATCTACAGAGAGAGTTCCAGGACAGGCTTCAAAGTTAAAGAGAAACCCTGTCTCAAAAACCACCCCCCCCCCCCCCCCCGGGCTGGAGAGATGGCTCAGTGGTTAAGAGCACTGACTGCTCTTCCAGAGGTCCTGAGTTCAATTCCCAGCAACCACATGGTGGCTCACAGCCATCTATAATGAGACCTGGTGCCCCCTTCTGGCTTGTGGGCACACATGGAAGGAATGCTGTACACATAATAAAGAAATAAATATTTAAAAAAAAAAAAAACACCCCCCAAAATTATATTTATACATTTATTTTGTGTCTAGCATATAATAAATTTTCAATGATATTGTAAACTAGGAGCTTAGCAGGTAAAGGCAAACTTGCCAACAAACCTGGTAACTCGAGTTTGATGCCTGGAATCCACATAGTGGAAGCAAAGAACCCAGCTCCCCTTCTGTTGTCCTCTGACTTCCACATATGCACCGGGACATACATAGGCCTCTCCCAATAAATAAGTATCATAAAACATTAGATTGTAAGCTATAATAATGATCATGAACCACTGGGCATTGGTGGTACATGTCTTTAGCTCCAACACTCGGGAGGCAGAGGCAGGTGAATCTCTGAGTTCGAGGCCAGCCTGGTCTACAGAGTCAGTCTACAGAGTCTACAGAGTCAGTTCCAGGTTAGTCAGGGCTACATAGAGAAATGCTGTCTCGGAGGGAAAAAAAAAAAATCATGAATCATTGAACCCTGAGGTACCAAGCATCTGACCTAACTTGTTTTTGATGTCATATCCAGCTTTCATGGTGCTGGAGAGTCAGAGTCAGAGAAATATTTTTGTAAATATTGTAACACTCATGGGAAAAGAAACAGGTTTTTATGTTTTGACCCCAGCTCTCCCCAGATACTCCCAATGTGTCACCCTCCCTCTTTCGTGTATGTTTATGTGTTTGTTCTCTCTCTCTTTCTCTCGCGCTCTCTCTCTTTGGTTTGGGGTTTTGTTGTTGTTGGTGGTGGTGGTGGTGATGTCTTTTTGTAGCCTACTGAGCCCAATCAGTGCCATCTGTTGAAATGTTGACTCATCTTAATGGATCTTTTGCGGGTAACCATAGCTACAGTAGGCTCCTGAGTACAGCAGCCATCAGATGTCCAGGACATTTCACAGTGCTCCTCCCCATCCTCCAGCTCTCCCATTCGTCCTCCCTCTTCTGTGATGTCCCCTGAGCCTTGGGGTAGGGATCGATACAGCTGCCCTGTTGAGGAATGAGCGCTCAGTAGATACTTACTCTCAACACTGTGGCCAGTTATGAGTCTGCATTAAATGCTGCCCATTGCAGAGAGGAAATTCTCTGGCCAAGATTGAGGGCAGCACTGAGCTGTGAGTAGAAACTGATTTAATCCCAGGATTCTTCCCTTCACAGCTATCAGCTGGAGTGCTGTTCCCGAGCATCCTTTAGATGTGACTGCCAACGGTTTTCCACAGGGAACAACCAAGAAAGAAATTGGAAGCCCTCGGGCCAGGTACTGCGTACTGGGGCTAGGGAGAGGGTATCTATGAACTCCCTCCTTATCCAGTTCCTTTCCCCTAGCCCTTGGAAACTCCTCATTTGCTTTATTTTCTTCCTCTTCTGGATACTTGGTGTAAATGAAACCATTTACTGTGTGGTCCTCTGTGTCTACTCCATGCACATAGCAGGCTCCACAGTTCATTGGTGTGGTGGGGATTGCTATTTCCTTCATGGGTGGCTAAGTAGCATCTGCTGTGTAGCTGTGCCTTATTTGCTTATCCTCTCATCAGAGATGGCCTTGGGGATGTCTTACTCTGGGCTGCTGTGACTAGTGCTCTTGTGAACAACTGGGTGCCTATTTTTGTGTAATTTTTCTTAGGAATGTTCATAGGAATGGAATTCTGGGTCATGAGGAACCACAGGATAGCTTTTTATGGAAAGTAGAATGAGCAAACTATTTTCTTCCTTTCTTTTCTTTCTTTCAAGACAGGGTTTCTGTGTCTGGCTTTGTAGCTAGCCTGTCCCTGTCCTGGAACTCACTCTGTAGACCAGCTGGCCTTCGCCTGCCTCTGCCTCCTCCCGAGTGATGGAATTAAGGGCCTGCACCACCACCGCCTGCCACGTGAACTACTTTGTTAGCAGCTCTGCCATGAACGACCCCCCAGGAGCGATAGCTGCCTTGCACCCTCTCTGACACTTGTAACTGTCAGGTGTGAAGTGCACTCTCCTTTTTCACCCTGTATTTCCCCAACGTTCTGTGCTTACTGGCCAGTTATGTGTCTTCTTTGGAGAAGTATTTGTTCTCATTCGATTCCCATTTTATAACTGGTTTGTCTTTATTTTTAATTTTTAAATCACTTTTATGTATTAGGTCAAAAGACATTTTGTAGGATTCAGTTCTCTGCTTCTACCATTTAATGGGGCTTACAGTTTCAGAGGGTGAGTCCATGCCCATCATAGTGGGGAATGTGACAGCAGGCAGGCTGAGAGCTTACACCTTCCATGTAAGTAGGAGGCAGAGAGAGAAAGACAGGGAGAGACTGTGAATGTGAATTAGAAGGCAGACTCTGCAGGGCAGCAGAGGCTTGGGGATTGGAGGGGCCCATAGTTAGTCCTGGCACTGTTTCTCCCAGGTACACCTGAGCAAATCACTCAACTTCTCCAAGCTTATTTGCCAATTGTAAAGCAAGGTTAACCAATTGAGAATTGAGTAAGGCAGATACAGTTTGAAATGGCATCCTGCTAAAATTGATTTCCCTTTTAACCATCTAATGATCTTTGTAACGTTATTGTCTGCAGGAATTAGAGCTCACTTTATACTAAGACCGTCAGCTGCTGAGAGAAGCAGGCTCCTCACTACTCATCCCTTAGTGGCTGCATTGTGAGACCACCACTGGGAATCTCTGGGGATCTCAGGTGGCGATATAGGATGCAAGAAGGGTGTGTTTACAAACAATGGGATAATAGCAGGAAGGATTGTTTACAAACAATGGGATAATAACAGAAATCAAAAGATGCTCATTTTGCCGGGCAGTGGTGGCACACACCTTTAATTCCAGCACTCGGGAGGCAGAGGCAGGCGGATCTCTGGGAATTTGAGGCCAGCCTGGTCTACAAGAGCTAGTTCTGGGACAGGCACCAAAGCTACAGAGAAACCCTGTCTCAAAAAACCAAAAAAAAAAAAAAAAAAAAAAAGATGCTCATTTTAAGAAGCTTAATTTTTGCTGGGCAGTGGTGGTGCACTGCACGCCTTTAATCCCAGCACTCACGAGGCAGAGATGGGGATCTCTGTGAGTTCGAGGCCAGCCTGGTCTACAAGAGCTAGTTCCAGGACAGGCTTCAAAGTTACAGAGAAACCCTTTCTTGAAAAACCAAAAAGAAGGCAGGGCGGTGTTGGCACATGCCTTTAATCCCAGCACTCGGGAGGCAGAAGCAGGCGGATCTCTGTGAGTTCGAAGTCAGCCTGGTCTACAAGAGCTAGTGCCAGGACAGGTTCCAAAGCTACAAAGAAACCCTGTCTCGAAAAACTAAAAAAAAGAAAAAAGAAGCTTGATTTTTCACTCTGCCTCATAGAGGGCCTCTACAAGACCAGTCTCAGCAACAGCACCTTTCCCACTGAGCCATCTCACCAACCCAAGGGAGAGATTTTTTTTTTTAAAGCTAGTCAAGTGTAGATATAGAGGGAGACAATGTCAGATGAGGAATTTTTCTGGTGTTTGGTTTGGAGACAGGGTTTCTCTGCGTAGCCCTGCCTAACATGCTACAGAACTTGCTCTGTAGACCAGGCTGGCCTTGAATTCAGAAGTCTGCCTGCCTCTACCTCCCAGAGTGCTAGGCTTAAAAACATGTACCACAATATCCAACTAGGTATTTTTAAAAGTGTTTTTATTAATTCTTTGAGAATCTCATACAATATATTTTGATCAAATTAATCCTCTCCCCCAACTCCCAGATGAAAGATTTTTAAAAAGAAATCTAAAATAAACAAAAGAAAATATAATTTAGGACTGGAGAGATGGCTCAGAGGTTAAGAGCACTGACTGCTCTTCCAGAGGTCCTGAGTTCAATTCCCAGCAATGACATGGTACTCACAACAATCCATAATGAGATCTTGTGCCCCCTTCTGGCCTGCAGACATACATGCAAGCAGAACAGTGTATATACATAGTAAATAAATAAATCTTAAAAAAGAAATATAATCTAAAAGTTCCTATACTTTCTTTTGTAGTAATCAGCAATGTTAGCCAGCTCACAGGAGGAGCTTAATATCTTAGCGTGTGGTCCTCTTTACTAAAAGGACCCCAAGATCTCTTGGAAAGCAGCAGCTAGCAGCAGCCACCTAGAAGATTCTTACGATCCTCAGATAATTCAGTAATTTTAACTGGGTATGGCTCTTACTGATAGCGACATTACTCATGTGGTTACTATGTTCTGCTGTGGAATGAGACTTAAGAAAAGGCTTTCTTTGCTGAGCCGTGGTGGCTCAAGCCTTTAATCTCAACACTCAGGACACAGAGGCAGGTGGATCTCTGAGTTCAAGGCCAGGCTGATCTACAGAGTGAGTTTCAGGACAGCCAGGGCTACATAGTGAAACCCTGTCTCAAAAAAAAAAAAAGAAAGAAAGAAAGGAAGGAAGGAAGAAAGAAAGAAAGAAAGAAAGAAAGAAAGAAAGAAAGAAAGAAAGAAAGAAAGAAAGAAGGAAAGAAAGAAAGAAAAGAAAAGAAAAGAATTTTCACTGGAACAAGTTCCCAAACAGAAGAGGTTTATCGCTATCTACCCTATCCAGGCCATGTACATGGTAGCTATCACTCTACTGCTGAGCTAGACTCCCAGACTCTGATTTGCTTTATAGGCATAACTCTTTTTTTGGAGTGGGGAGGGAGCTAATGATCGAGCTCAGGCAGGTTTTGGCCTGGATCCTGCCCCAGCCCCTGAGTGCCGAAATATTTACTATTACTGATGAGATGACTTAAGTGGAAAACATTCAGAGTTCCTCTCTGTCCTCCAGGGAGCAGACTATTGAGAACCTTTACAGATGTGTTCCCACGAGGCCATTAGACTCTCCCTCTGCACCAGCCTTGGCATTGTGCTACCATGATGGATCCCAGGAGGCCTCCTTCCAGTGAATGGGGCGACATGGTGAGCCTTGATGTGGATCTGTTCTGCAGGCATGAGTATGACACGGCAGAGGTCTCTTGTTCTTGTGAAGAAAGTGTTCCAGTATACTTCATTAATACTCAGTAATAACCAAGCTTAGTAGTACATGCTTTTAGTCCCAACACTCAGGAGGCAGAAACAGACAAATACTTTTCAGACTGAAGTCTTGACTAATTATTTTATTAGTAAATGCATAGAGCCAAATAATAAAGTCATATTTACAATAAAATGACTAGATACATGAAAACTCAACATTTTTGGTGCCTCTGGTGCCCGCCTTTGGGTATGTTCTCTCTAATATCCGACAGGTGACTTTGTTCTTGAATATTAACTATCTGAGTGGTGATGCATTAACGTGGACTTGACTAACACCGTTACATGAACATGTACCAGTAGTTAGTTATATAACTTGTTTCGGTCCCTGGAGACTGTCTCAGCTCAGGGTTTCAGTGGAAGTTTTAGCTGTTGGTATAGATTCTGCCAAGTTGCTTTATTCAGGTGGGAGAAATTAACTTTATGAGCTCCAGCCGGTTTGGGATACATCTTTCTGGTGCATCTGCAGTAGCCCAGCACTCAGTTATGTAGAAAAGCCTCCTGTTTCCAGTACCAACTTCCTGCCAGACAAACTCACTTTGTGTTCTTTGTGGCATGTTAGGGATTTTTGGAAATCCACATGCTTCAAGTGGGATTGTTTGGAGCGGGGGTCAAATAGGTTTTCTCTGTGTAGTTCTGGCTGTCCTAGAACTCACTCAACAGACCAGGCTGACCTCTGCCTCCCAAGTGCTGGAAGTAAATGTGTTGACCACCACTGACCAGCCAAGTAAGATGTGTGTGTCAAATCCAGGAACCACATATACAGTTAGATACACACATCCCCCTGCCCTAGATTGTCCTTGAATGCAGGGTCCTGCTCAGCCTACCAAGTTCTGGAACTGTGTGTACTCGGCCACTCAGCTCTAGCTTTAAATAAGATGGTATCTGTCTTAGAGAGTCCCCATAGCATGTTCTTCAAGAGTGCCTTGTGTTGGCCATTTTTGGATTTTAAATCTGAAAACCAAAATAACTATCTTTCAGCATTGTCGTTCAGACCAGAAACATGGAAGGCAACTGCTAACACTCCCGCCCACCGTGCGGGTGTGTAGGAATACGGACGGGGTACAACACTGTCGGCTCAGCAGTTTGTCACCCCAGATTTGACGCAGGTTCAAGTACCCAGTTATTTAGGCCTTTTTTGGTTTTTGTTTCGTTTTTTGTTTTGTTTTGGTTTTTGTTTTTCAAGACAGGGTTTCTCTGTGTAGCCCTAGCTGTCCTAGAACTTGCTCTGTAGACCACGCTGGCCTCAAACTCAAGAGATCCCCCTACCTCTGCATCCTAAGCACTGGGATTCAAGGTGCATACTCCCATCACCTGGCTATTTAGGACTTCTTAAAGTTTTTTATTACATTTGTTTATTTTTGTGCCTGTGCACATGTGTACTGATTAACCACTCAGGCCACCGCATGTGTTAAGGTCAGAGGTCAGCTTTTAAAGCTGGTTCTCCTACCACGTGGAGCAAACTCAGGTTGTTGTGACTTCATCCACTGAGCCATCACACCAATCCAAAACTTAGTTCTCTTTTATTTTCTGTGTGCTTTGAGTGTTTTTCCTGAATGTGTGTGTACCACATAAGTGCAGTGCCCACGGATGCCCCTGACACTGGAGTTACAGACAGCTGGGTGGTTACAGACCTGTGGGTGCTGGGAACTGAACCCATGTCCTCAGGAAGCGTAGCACATGCTCCTAACCACTGAGCCATCTTTCCAGTCTAAGGCTTATTTTTTATTTCTAATTATTTATAATGTGTGTTTCTGTTTGTGAGTATGTACACGAGTGCAGGTGCCTGCAGAGGCCGGAAGAGGATGGCCGGTCCCCTGGAGCTGGAGTAACAAGGCAGTTGTGAGGCAGCTAACTTGGTTGCTGAGAACCAAACTCAGGTCCTCTGCAAGAGTAACAAGTGCTCCTCCGAGCCAATCTACCTAGCCACAATTTTTTCTGTTTTCCTTTTTTTTCCCTAACAGTACTGAAAATTGAACCTCGAACCTCATACAGAAACAATGTAAATCCTCTAACCCTGAGCGATAGCCCCAGTACTCAATAAAGTTTTATAATTTCATTTCATTATTTTTAGTTTTTGTAATTTGCTTATATATATCTTTGACATCCCCGTTAGATTTATTCTATGAAAGTACATTAGTTATCTGTTGATGTTTAACAAATCATTACAGCTTTAAATAACTATATACTTATACTTTTAGTATACTTTTAAATTACTATATACTTATACTTTTAGTATACTTTCAAATAACCTTATACTTGAGAGTTTCTGCTGGTTTGGAATAAAAAATGAATTTAATATCCAATTGTGCCTTGGGATTTGAGAGGTCAATAGTTGTGTCATCAGGGGTCGCCGTCCCCTGAAAACTTGATTGGGGTGAGAAGATTTAATTATAAAGACGCTCAGTTGTGTGGCTAACAGGTCAGTGTTGCTTGCCAGTGCTCACATCACAGCTCTCTAGAGAGGCAGGATGTGGTGACCCATGCCTAGAATCTTAACACTTGGGAAACTGAGGCAGGAGGCTTGTGATTCAAGATCGCCCTGGGAAATATAGCAAGATGTTCTGTTGGGGAGGGAGAGGAAGACAGAGGGACGACTGGGGGTTCCGTTCAGGTCTGTCTACATTTCTCCTTGGTGGCTACGGAGGGGTGGGATCTCGCACCTTCACACCTGTGATGAGCGTAGTGTGTGGTACCTAGTTATTAGTCAGTGATGTTTATTTTCTTTTTCTGAACAGATCCAGAATCAGCAAGGTGGAACTCTTTAGATCATTCCAGAAGCTGCTGGGTAGCATTGCTGAAGACGAGCGGCCAGACTCTGTCAGGTGACACTGTCTACCCTCTGTCCTGTCTATAAAGCCTTCTGCTCTGGTTCTGGCTTGCGCAGGGTGCGTTGTCTGGAGGTGACCTCCACTCAGCAAGCCAGTGGGTGCTTACTGTTTACCAAAGAGAGTGGGAGCTGTAGCTTTGTGTCGGCGTCCTGCCTGAGGTGTAGGGAAGAGCCTGTTCTGGAGGAAACACAACAGGCTAAGAAGAAGGTTTCCTTTCAGTTCTGCTTCCTTACACATTTATTTACTTATTTTGAGCTAGGAGCTCACTGCCCAGGTTGGCCTGAAACAAACTCACTATGCAGGGCAGCTGAAGCTCACGCTCACAGCAGCTTTCCTGCCTCAGCCTCCAAATGCTAGGCTTACAGGCCTGGTGCTTTGTTGTGGTTTTTTCCATTTTATCATTTGACTGATTGGCTGGCTTTATGATGCTGGAAATGAGACCCAGGGCCTGTTAGGAAGCTACACCTGTGTTCTTTTCCTTTTTTTTTTTTTTTTTTTAATATTTTTATGGTTTATTTAACTTTATTTTATGTGCATTGATGTGAAGGTATCAGATCCCCTGGAACTAGATCTTCAGACAGTTGTGAGCTGCCATGTGGGTGCTGGGAATTGAACCTGGGTCCTCTGGAAGAGTAGTCAGTGCTCTTAACCACTGAGCCATCTCTCCAGCCCCCTTCTTTCCTTTTTTTTTTTTTTATAAGATACATTTATTTATTTTGTATACAGTGTTGGCATCAGCTCTCATATAGATGGTTGTGAGCCACCATGTGGTTGCTGGGAATTGAACTCAGGACCTCTGGAAGAGCAGTCAGTGCTCTTAACCTCTGAGCCATCTCTCCAGCCCTACACCTGTTTTCTAGGGGTACAGACGGGATTCAAATACAGCTTGAAATTATCAAGTTCATGGATCCTGCCTCTTTACTATCAAAAAACTTGATCAAAATAAAACTTAAATCAGTATTTATTGTAAGAAACACTGTCTCTATACAGATTTAGGAGCTAGGCTAGAGGAATTCTTAGTGGCCATGCTTCACAGGCTTCATGCTGAAGGCAGGCAGGATGGTGAGATGGAAGGTAGGGTCTTGTATAACCCAGACTAGCCTCAACCTTGCTATATAGCCAAAACTGACCTTAAACTTTCTGATGCCTCCCAAGTGCTCGGATCACAAGTATGCCACCACGCGTGGTTGGCTCAGTTCTGAGGATCAAACCAGGGGTTCCTGTACACTAAGCCACCTCCCAAGCCCACAGTGAAGAGCTGGATTCAGAATTGAAGGTGATCCAAGGCAAGGGCAGGGGCTGCTGTAACTGGCTCAGGAGAACTCTGGTAGGCACTAAACTTAGAGACCCAGGGCAGAAATCAAGGCCTCAAGAGGAGGGACTCGGGTCCCTGACCGACATTTTAGTCCTAGTCTTTATCCAAAGAAACTCTTGTAAGAATTATTGTAGGTTGGAGGCCCACCACCCAGCTCCCAAAAAAGTACAGAGAGGCTTATTCTTTCTTATGAATGCACGAATGCCTGGCCTTAACTTGGCTTATTTCTAGCTAGCTTTTCTTAACTTATCCTGTCTCCCTTTTACCTCTGGGCTTTTTATCTGTATCTATTCGATATACCTTTCCTTACTTCTTTTTTTTTTTTTTTTTT
>NW_026067927.1:14245898-14286167 GCF_014885135.2 Alexandromys fortis
TTTTTTTTTTTTTTTTTAGTTTTTTTTTTCTTTTTTTTTTAATTATTTATATATTATGTATACAATATTCTGTCTGTGTGTATGTCTGCTGGCCAGAAGAGGGCACCAGACCTCTTTACAGATGGTTGTGAGCCACCATGTGGTTGCCGGGAATTGAACTCAGGACCTTTGGAAGAGCAGGCAATGCTCTTAACCACTGAGCCATCTCTCCAGCCCCCCTTTCCTTACTTCTTATTCTGTGGCTGGCTGTATAGCTGGTTGGCTGGCTCCTGATTTCTTCCCTCCTTCTTTTCTATTTTTCTCCTCCTATTTATTCTCTCTGCCTGGCAGCCCTGCCTGTCCCTCTCCTGATAGCTATTGGCTGTTCAGCTCTTTATTGGACCAATCAGGTGTTTTAGACAGACAAAACTTTATAGGGTTAAACACATGCAACATAAAAGAGTGCAACACATCTTTGCATCATTAAACAAATGTTCCACAGCATCAACAAATGTAGCACATCTTAAAACAATATTCCATAACCCACTGCAGCTATTGAGAGTGCTGGCCAGGTTTCAGCAGTCAGAGAGGCTAAAGGTCGCAGCATGTTGTAGGAAGGTGTGGATGTTTACATGATGCTTTATCAGAGAAACAGTCAAGAAGGTTCTTAAGTCAGGGCTGGAGGAGATGGCTCAGTGATAGGGGGAGGCTGTCTAGCATATAGGAAAACTTGTATGATGCTCAACATCACAAAGAAAACTTATCTGATTGTACAAGAGCCACACAAAACTAGTGTTCTGTGATTCTAACCTGCTTTACCATGAATTCCCCACCGAGGGAACAGAGTGCTCCCTCTGCTCCTGCTCTGCTGTTTGAGTGTGTCCAGTTGCTCTAAGGGCAAGCACTCCAGTGAGAACCCTGCTTGATGACATGTGTGCATTAGGGTGCAGAAGCTGGACAGCTATCAGGAGTACAAGGAGGCTGCAGCTGCCTACCAGGAAGCCTGGAGTGCGCTCCGGAGGAAACAGCCCTTTGCATCCTGGATCAGAAACCCACCTGAATACCACCAATTTAAATGAGCTCCTGCTGCCATCAGGACCCTCCCTATTGACCTGCCCCTCTTCGTGCCGTGCAAACCTCTGCTTTTCTGGTGCTTAAGTCAGAGAAGAAAGAAACGCCTTCTCCCAGAGTGCTGCACCTCATGTCAGTAAAGATGGAACCTATACCTCATCAATCTGTACTTGCTTGGAGTAGCTCCTTGCTAAAATGGCCTCTCGCCAGGTGGTGATGGTTCAACCTTTAATCCCAGCACATGGGAGGCAGAGGCAGGCGGAGTGGATCCCAGTGAGTTTGAGCCCATTCTGGTCTACAGAGCAAGTTCCAGGACTGGCTCCAAAACTACAGAAAAACCCTGTCTCAAAAAAAAAAAATAAAAAAACAATCAAGCAATAAATAAATAGATAAGCAAAACTCTCAGTAACGACCTTGATTGCTTTTAACTGGTTCTCTAAAACACAACGTCAGTTTGGGATGTGATGCTTTCTTCGGTAACCTGCAGCAGCTGTGGTTTACGCCATCTTACACTGACTCAGCAACTATACACTAGGCTGAAACTATTAATATGTCCAGGAACTTTGCAGCTTCTCCTGGAGTAGGGACCTTGTAGTTCATTCCAGCTTCCTCAGCGATCAGGCGTGGCTGAAGTTAATCCTTCTATCAGGCTTAACACAGGACTAGCCTTGGAAAGGTCTGTTTTTTGTTTGTTTAGGTGTTTGTTGCTTTTGAGAGAGTCTCACTCTGTAGCCTACACCATCCTTGACTTTCAGTCCTGCACACCAGCCTTCCAAGTGCCAGAATGATAGGCAGAAGCCACTATCGTAAGTAGCCCAAAATAGTCTCATTCTCTCCTTCCCTTCCTCTCTCCCCCTCCTTCCTGCCTTCTCTTCTTGGGACCGGACTCCCTCCATAGCCCAGGCTGACCTTAAACTCACCAGGCAGCCAAGGATGACCTTGAACTCTGATCTTCCTGCCTCTGCCTCCAACTGTACACCAACTTTGCTTCCAGGGTTCTCCTCTGATCCGTGTTGTGTTGTGAGGGTCCCTAGAATCTCATAACTGAGTAGTCGCCGTCATTTCCTGCCGCAAAGAGACAGCCAGCCCGGAGTGAAGGCAGCTGGCTGGGACTGCATGGTGACCATTGCTGCTTGGCCAAGTCCCAGCTTTTTACTTTCATTTTCAGTGAGTCTCACTCTTAATGCCTTTCCCTTTGGGGAAATTTGCGCAGGCTTTGGTAAAGGATAAAATGAATACAATGGTGACCTCTCTAAACAAAATAAATAATTCTTTGGAAAAAATCCCCACCACAGTGGAACCAGGAATTCCTTTGTGCTCTCCTGATTACATCAAATACAACAAAGTTAGACAGTTTAGAGCCTGAGGTCATTAATGACAATAAATAAATACAGAGAAATCAGAATGGGACAGAGTAAGACTTCAGAACCTTCCCTTTTGGGTGCCTTCTGAGGGAAACTGGCCCGCGTGGTAAGATTAAGAAACTGTAACGTGGTGTGTGCTCGTAGAGGTCTTTTTCCCAAGGTCAGGCATTTGGATAAGGGTCCCCATTCCCTGGGGGCTGGTGGAAAGTTCCTGCTTGATAAAGCATTCTTATCTCTAACAAGGCGGAGGGCAGGGCTTGGTGGGCCTATTGTCGAAGTCAATGCTAGATTCCTCAAGCCACAACCCTTCTCTCAGGCCCCTCACCTCCCTTCAGTCCACTGTGTTAGGTATAAAAGGTGTTTCTTTTTTTCAATTGGATTCGCCTCAGACCTTAATCAGGTCTCACACCATCATGTCCCTTCCCCCTCCATGCCCCTTTCTCTCCCCCCGACCCCCAACACATCCAAATTAGGCTCTGGAGGAAAGATTTCACTCTCACTGTTGATGCTTTTTCTCCAGCCTTCCTAAGTTACCTAATGTTATAAATGTGTGTGTGTAAGTGTTCCTTTCTTCAGAACTGTTAGAACGTATTATGATATTCAGACACACAGTGTACAAGTTCACATAGTTTGTAATGATCTGTTCTGGCCACGCCCACTCCCTCCCCTGTCCTCTGAGGCAGGCTGATCTTCAGCTCCCAGCCTGAGTCCCTTTTCTGCCTCTCCCCACTCCTCCCCTTCTGTCTCTCCCTCCTTCCCTCCCTCCCTCCCTCTCTCTGCTCTTCTCCCCTTCTCCCTTCCCTTCCAAAAACCTACTTAATAAATATCCAACCACACTATGCATGGCATGCCTATCCATGTCTCTCTTGCCCACTGCCCTCCGTCTCCTTGCCCTGGACCAGCCACTGCTCAGGGACCTACAGCTGTCCCTGCCTGAGACTGGCTGCTCTCGGGACCCCCTGCCCACTGCCTGTGGCTGCCCAGGATCCTGCAGCATTTTTATTAATCCATTACATAGTTCTGCTCAAAGATGGGGTTAAATGCCATCTTTTATTGAATGGACCATGGCCAGGATGGGGTTAAATGCCATTTTACTGAGTGGATCACGGCGGGAACAGGGTTAAATGCCGTTTTATTGAGTGGATCATGCCAGGACAGAGTTAAATGCCCTGTTTATTGAGTGGATCATGCCAGGACAGGGTTAAATGCCCTGTTTATTGAGTGGATCACGGCCAGGACAGGGTTAAATGCCCTGTTTATTGAGTGCACCATCGCCAAGCAGGAGCTCACTGCCTGAGGAAATGAAGCTGCTGTGGAGAAAGCGACCTGCTCTGGCCCCAGTGCCTGGCTGGAGAAGTGCAGGCCCTGTTTGATTTGCTGTGGCCACTGGAAAGTTGTCCCCACCCAGACCTTGACATTTTTGGCCTTAAGGCAAAGTTCCAAAGCCAGAGTTCCCAGTTTCTAAACAGCAGCTCTCTTCTGGCTAGTTTTCAGTCACCACTTGCCTCACGTATTGGTGAGAAAGCCAGAGCTGCTGGGAGCCTCACAGGAGCACAAAGGTCAGTGAAGTAGGAACTGGCTCCAAATAGAAACAAGGGGCATGTGTGCATTTGTGCGTGCGTGCGCATGTGTTCCCCTTTATGGGCTCAAGTAAAACTTCCCATAGGGCCTAAGCCAGTTAGCCAGGAGTGGCTAGATTGATTAGAAAGAACCTGGGAGACCTCATCTTGGCCACACCACCCTGAATGTCCCTGATCTCAGAGCCAGGGAGGCAGTTACCTCGAAGAAAGTACCCTTGTTTTCTGAATGAAGAGTTTATTGTATTCCTCATTTTGAGGAATCGTAATTGGCCTTGACTTCCTGTACCCGTGAATCTCTTTAAAACTAACTGTAAAACAAAAAACTGGGCAGTGGGTGGCACCTTCCTTTAATCCCAGCAGATTAAAATTGGAGGTCAGCTCTCTGAGTTGAAGGCCAGCCCAGTCTACCAAGCTAGTTCCAGAACACTAAAGACTACACAGAGAAACCCTGTCTCAAAAAACGAAATCAGGGGCTGGAGAGATGGCTTAGAGGTTAAGAGCATTGTCTGCTCTTCCAAAGGTCCTGAGTTCAATTCCCGGCAACCACATGGTGGCTCCCAACCATCTGTAATGGGGTCTGGTGCCCTCTTCTGGCCTGCAATCATACACACAGACAGAATATTGTATACATAATAAATAAATATTTAAAAAAAAACGAATCTCTGTGAGTTCGAGACCAGCCTGGTCTACAGAGCTAGTTTCAGGACAGGCTCCAAAGCCACAGAGAAACCCTGTCTCGAAAAAACAAACAAAAACAAAAAAAAAAAAAACGAAATCAAAAAACTGGAACTAAAACTAATTGTGTCTGTGATCATAATCAGGCCAGGCTATTTCCCTCTGTCGCTGTCCAAGTAGATCTGAAACCATCTTTTCAGTGGTTCTGTAGCCCAAAGGAGAGGGGGTGTTAGTCAGAGGTATTTCAGCAGTAAGTAAACCTTTGAATTCAGTGTCAAAGGGTAGGGGACTCACTGGCACTGTAAAAAAAAAAAAAAAAAAAACAAAAAAAAAAACACTATAGCCTCAAAAGAAATGGAAAGGAATATAAATCAGAGTGGTCATGCCCACTGTGAGGGTTTGAAGGAAAGAGACTCAGCAGACCTCTAGAGGGTAGAAGTCGTCTGTGTTGTCCAGTTGGTTGGTTGCTTTCTGAGCGAGGTCTAGGCTTGCCTTGAATTCCTGATGTTCCCAGCCCAGTTTTCAAAATGCTTTTACAGATGTGTGCTACCATGCCTGGCTGTTGGTCTGGGTTTAAACTGCGGTGTTAAATACAGGAATACAGGTCTTGTGGAAGCTTACTGAGGTCTGTTCGCTTTATAAAATGTAAATATACCTTAATTAGAATGTGAAAGAAACAAGTCCTAACTAATTACTTGGATAGCAGAATAAAACTGAGTATGGCCATTGGAGCAATTATGTCGTAGTGCCTCCTCTGCCCCAACTTCCAGTTGTATGTAGGGAAGGTGTTTATTGGGCTTTTTCAAGTGTAAGGTAGGATTTCTCATTTTAAAAAATTGTGTGAGTATATATGTGGTGCTACGAGTCAGACTCAGCATCTTGCACATGGCTAAGTAAGTATTCTCTCTACTCTGAGCTATTCCCCCAGCCCCATAAAAACAAAAACAAAAACATCTCTTAATTAGGTGGAGTGTGGTAGCATGTACCTTTGATCCGGGCATGAAAAGCAGAGGTAGACAGGTATCTGTGAGTTCGAGGCCAGCCTGGTCTACATAGTGAGACCCTGTCTCAAAAACAAACAAAAGTAAATTAGACCTCTTAACTGGATATATAAAATGTAATAATCTGTCCTGTCCCTTTAAGAGACAAGCCCCGCCCACTCCCTCCCCCATCCGCTGAGGCAGGCAGATCTTCCTTCCCGCTTGCAGCCTGAGTCCCTTCCTTTTCTTTCTCCCTCTCAAAGAGGCAGTTTCTGTCTCTCTCTTCTCTTTCTCTCTCTTTGCTCTTCTCCTCCTTACATTCCATAAGCCACTAAATACCCAGCCTCACTCTGCATGGTGTGCCTATCCATGTCTCCTTCGCCCGCCTTGTGTCTCCCTGCCCGGGACCAGCCACCTTCGGAGACCTGCGGTGTGGTCTCATGGCGTGCCCATCTGTCTGTCTCTCCTTGTGGCCTGCTGCAGCCACTCGGGGAACTGTGCCATCCCTGCCTGGGACTGGCTGCTCTCAGGACCTGCTGCCTGCCGCCACTCAGGGACCTGCAGTGTTTCTGCAGCTGCAGCCGCCAGGGATCCTGCAGCATTTTTATTTAATCCATCTCATAAAGCATGGGACATTTTTTTTTTCAGTCTATTGATGCTGTGGCATGCCTATGGCCTCAGTTATATTAGTGACAGGGGACAGGTACTTGAGGGGGGGGGACTTTTGCATTAATCTAGCAACTGTGGGGCTCAGAGTTTGGATTTGGTGTTTTGCCCCTATCCAGATGAACCAGCAAGGGTTAAGAATCAACATTTCAAACCAAATCTGTTTGGCACTGCTTTTAGGTGACCGAGTATGGCAGAGTCTCTGCAGGAGAAAAGGCAGAGGCAGAAAATCACTCCAAGCAGGAACCCAAACTGCCAAACATTGGTCTCAAGTGCATGTTCCCTGAAATTGGCCCCATTCCAAAGGGAAGAGCTCACAATGGCAACAGTGATGGCCCTTTGCTCCGGCGGCCAAGAGAATGAAAAGCACATTGAAACCCAGCCTCTCCAGGGAGAGGCAGTGGGCCCCTCAGCAGCAACAGCAACCTGACAATGGAGCAGGACCATAGAGCCCATTCCCAGCAGTCTTCAGTTCAACAGCAGCTTCTCTGTGAAGCCCTCTGGGGACACTGAGCAACTCCACTTCAAACAGTAGGTGCACGCTGGGTCTGATAGCTGTTTGTGCTGATTAGGTTCGTTAAGAAAGAAAATGTGCTTGTGATGCCTTAGGACACTGCTCCTTCCAATATTTAAAGCGTTTCAACAACTTTCTGATTTTGGTTTTGCCTCTTATGGGCTATTTTGGCCTCTGGAGAATGATTTTCCCAGAGGTATTTTCCTGCAGTAATAATGTTGTTCAACTAACCCAGTTCCACCAGGAATGTTCCTCTGTATTAGCATATAGCATAGTAACTGCCGCACTGAGACTGGCAGCCTAGGGCAAAGGGAGTGTGAGGGAATGACGGGACAGACTGGACTGGCTCCAAAAGAGCTCAGCGAGGAACATTTATATTACCTTCAAATCTACTTGAAAGTCCAGCTCTGCTTTGCTCTGTGTGTCTGTCTCCTTCCCAGTTCCCAGTTGAAATCCTGATTCCCAAACCTGGTGGTGGCACGTGCCTTTAATCCCAGCACTCAGAAGGCAGAGGCAGGCAGATCTCTGTGAGTTCAAGGCCAGCCTGGTCTAAAAGAGCTAGTTCCAGGATGGCAGGACAGGCTCCAAAGCTAAGACAAAGAAACCCTGGGGGGGGGGGGAATCAAAACTCATATTAAAGAAAGTGCAGAAAAGAGGCTCCAAGGACTTATATTTCAGAAAGTCACCAACTCTCAAAAGTCCCTGGAACCACGCTAGCACGTACACGCTAAGACAGGTAGAGAGAGCTTCCACTGCGGNCCTAAGCATTCTGAGATTGGGATGGTTGGGATTCCAACGGGGGGGGGGGGGGGGGGGGGGGGAATCAAAACTCATATTAAAGAAAGTGGAATGTACTCCATGTCCAAAGCAGAGCCATTTTGTTCCAACTAACTATATGCTGGAACCTAAGACACATGTGCATTTCTGTGGCGTGCATACAAGCACAGGGTCAGCCCTCCAGCTCAGAAGCAGCTGTATCCAATCTGCTGTCTAGACTGGTCCAGCATTCACCAACAAACCTAATGCTCTCCCTCGGTAGAAGCCTACAGGATAAATCTGGTCGCGGAGGCAGGTACACGTGTGCTGGCAGACTGCTTGGCCCACGGCTGCTTCCCTCCAGGACCTGCTGATGATGACAGGAACTTGACTCAGTGGCTCTGCCTCCATGCCACCCACGGGGATTGTTGTTTTATCTTGTCAGCTGGCTTCTTACTCCCTGAGAAATAAAGATGCAAAGGGGAATTCGCTGCACTTTTTTAAATCTTTCTACAGTGCAGTCCTATGTAGTCCTTTGAGACGAGAGCATTCCCATTGACTTCTCCCAGATGCTGCTGGGAAGAAATCCTCAGAAGGAAGCGGGGGAGAGGGAGAGAAAGGCAGGCGTGTGACGAGAGCTCTGCGGCTGAGGTACAAGAGTCTCCTCATGATACTTCTTAACTCGAGGGAAGAGGAAAGAAGGAGGTGACTGTGAGGGAAGCTGGTACCCAGCCTGAGAGAAGGACAAAGGAACCTTGGAGTTCAGCGAAGGACTGGGGTTAGCAAGTGGCACCTACAGGAAGGAGCATTTTTGAGAGGAGGCATGTGATGTAGAGGACACCATATGTAAGGGTAGAGATGAGGACAGAGCATGGCCAGACTGGCAGAGCGAGGAGAGTTTGGGAGGTCGCCGACCATGCATTTGGTTGGGGCACAGTGAGGAGGATGTCCTACAGGGAGAATGGTTTTAACCTGACAACTCAGCACTTTGTAGACTTAGGGAAAGGTCACGGGGTAGAAATTACAACTGGAGAGCTCACTGTCCTCTGTAATAAAGATATGGACTTCAGAACAGGGATGATAGCCAGGAGGCCATGATTTCTTTGGGGGGTGGGGTACAGCAGTAGTTGGAAGACAACTAGTGAGGCACAGACTGGTGTCTTGAGGGAAAGGACAAGTTTACTGAGGAAGACTCCAGGTAAACACAGCAGAGGTGCTTGTGAAAGACCTGAACAAATCCAGACCCCCCCCCCCAGCAGGAAAAAATAGAGCCAAAAATCTAAGCAGGGAGAGAAGAATCAGAAATCTAGGATTAGCTGGTTCAGTTTCAGGAACTAGCTGAAGATAAAGTTAGATTGTAATCTTGAGAAACAGGGAGTTGCCCCCTCGAGATCATCATTAGTATTTTGGGAATTTTCTGTGATGCCCTCCCTGCCCCTTTAGGATTACTACACCGTGGTTTCTTCCTTTAAAAACCCCTTCTCCCAGTTACTTGGGGTCGAACTCCTTCCCTGCGTGGGTTATTAGTCTCGGCCCCAGTTGCACTGGTTCTTGACGGTGTCTCATCAGTTACTGGGGGGGGGGAGAGTCTCCCTGCACCGGGGTCTTTCATTTGCACATAAGTATTAATTACAGTAGCACTCACAGTAGCAGAGTTATGAAAACAATCTGTGTCCATTTTTTTCAGCCATACAATGATATGTTCTCTGTATTAGCTCCTTCAAAGTCAAAAAATTTAAAGAAAACACAATAATATACATAATCCAGACTCTGCGTATTCCATCTGTACATGGCTTGTTTTTACTATATTATTTTATCTACAAGTTTAATATTTATTTTATTATCTTTATTCCCTTAATCTATGGCTGTCTGTACTCTTTATTACATTTACTGTCGCTTTACTTTTTCTTCTCTCTCCCAAGCCTGTGTACATTTTTTAAACACACTGTGACTTGTTTAGAGTTCTCTTATGTCTGAATCTATCTGAAATTATTTTCTGCCCAGGAGCACTTCTTAAAACGCTATGCTGAGGAGTGACTAGGGCCAAGGCTACCTTAGGAAACTGCTGTTTTGAAACCATGCAGATTTTTTTTTTTTTTTTGCTACCGCTGATTCAGGAAGAGCTCTTAAAGGAGCTGCAGCATGCTGCCAGCAAGCAAAGCCTATCGAAAAGAAGAAAATATAGGTAAACTTTGTTTTTTAGTGTCTAGAATTCCTTTTCAAGCCCTCTCAGGTTTTATGTGGATTTGGCTAGCACACATTGGAGTGCCAATTTGTTGTATTGGCCCAACACAGTTTTATTCATTAACCAATAAAAGCAACACATACACAGAAAGACTTCCTACACCGCATAATAAACAATTTTCTCTAGAAGATCACATGCATATGTGCAGATGACAAAGTAGAAACAAAACTGTCTGGGAAAACAGAGAGTAACAGGGGAGGGTGGCAGAGAATGGGGAAGATAGGCTCTAAATACTTTATATGCTTGCAGAATAAAATGGTCTTATTTAACCCAATGACTTCCACACAGCATGAAGACCTGAGTTCAACCCCAGAATCCATGTAAAAAAGCCAGGCAGGCACAGCAACCTAGGTATGATTGTATGCACCAGTAAGTGCACAGTGAGGTGGCATACACAGGAAGGCCCCTGAGGCCCACTGGCCAATCAGCAGAGTCTAACCCAGGTAGAGAGCCCCTGAGAAACAGCACCCAAAGTTGACTCCTGGCCTCTATAAGCACATGCACACAAACCCACACATGTGCCCCTGCATGCACACACCCCAAACCAAAGCACGCCAAGGCATGGCACCAAAGGTGTTGCAGGTGAGCAGATCTTCAGGCATGTACCCCAACACCCAGCTTCCGTGGTCAGATCTCTTGGGTTCTACTCTGTACCACACTGCACCACTGGCTTTTGTTCTGTTTTGTTCTCAAGAGCCCAGACTGGCCTCAAATTCAAACTGCTGTCTCAGCCTCTGAGTTACTTGATTACAGTGTTCCTAATTAATATTACTAATGGTGCTGTCGTGTGTCTACTGAAACTGGTCTCAACTGCTTTTTCTTACATTCCTTGTTACCCTTGGCCTTTGATGGGATTTTCACTGCAATGGTGTTAATGACTCATGGTCTGGAGGTGGCGTGCATCTTCACATGCTCAGATGTGCACTGCTGTATCCTGTAGGTCTGCTCGCACTCACTTCCTGCAATAGTACTCTTCGCTCTTTCTCTCCCTGAAGGTCTTGGGAGTCTATGTTAAACGTATTCCCACCTCTCTTCTCCTGTCCTCTAACTGGCTATAACTGGTACATGAAAACATCAGAATTTGTAACTGTGGGCTGGCTCTATCATAGAGTAAGTGCCTAGGAAGCAAATGTGAGGTCCTGGGTTTGCTGCCAGCACCACTCAGAACTGAGCTTCTGGGGGGCCGGAGAGATGGCTCAGTGGTTTAAAGCACTGTCTGCTCTTGCAGAGGTCCTGAGTTCAATTCCCAGCAACCACATGGTGGCTCACAACCATCTGTACTGAGATCTGGCGCCCTCCTCTGGCGTGTGGGCATGCATGGAGGCAGAATGTTATATACATAATAAATAAATCTTAAAAAAAAGATTTAAGTTAAAAAAAAGAACTGAGCTTCTGCTTAGCAATCATGCTACACTTTGTTCCAATTTTCATAGCTTCTTTTGATATTTAAGATATTAAAAAGTAGGCCGGGCAGTGGTGGTGCACACCTTTAATCCCAGCACTCAGGAGGCAGAGACAGGTGGATCTCAGTGAGTTTGAGGCCAGCCTGGACTACAGAGTGAGTTCCAGGACAGCCAGGACGGTTACAAAGAGAAACTCTGTCTCAAAAAACAAACAAAAAATGATAATTATAAAGTTAAAAAAAAAGAGCCAGTCGGTGGTAGCACATACCTTTAATCTCAGCACTTGGGAGGCAGAGGCAGGCAGATCTCTGTGAGTTAGAGACCATCCTGTCTACAAGAGCTAGTTCCAGGACAGGCTCCAAAGCTACAGAGAAACCCTGTCTCGAAAAACCAAAAAAAAAAAAAAGTTTTTTTTAAAAAAAGACATAGAAAAGTAGCTAGGTGGTGGCAGTGCATACCTTTAAACCTAGCACTTGGGAGCAGAGGCAGGAGGATCTCAGTGAGTTCGAGGCCAGCCTGGTCTACAAAGTAAGTTCCAGGTCAGCCAGGACTGAGGACTGTTACACAGAGAAACCCTGTCTTGAAAAAGATATAGAAAAGCAGTTGTGGTCTGAATACAATTTAAGGTTTACTCTTTAGTAACATTTTATTTTTGTATTTACTGGATAAAATGAATGTTTCCCAGACTTTTTTGCATTCGTGTGGTGAGGAGGGTTTTTCTAGCTTTTTTGTATGGGCTACTGAGGCAAGTTCTGCACTGGATCTGAAGCCTTTTTTTTTCCTGTCCTAGTCTCCTAAGTAGCTGGAATTATTATAGGCCCAAGTCATTAGACAGGGCCCAGATTTTTTCTAATTATTATTTTGTGTGTGGGGGTGTTTTGCCTGTCTGCGCACTATGTGTCTCCATGCAGTGGCCAGCAGAGTTGGAGCCTCTGGAACAGGAGTTAGATAATTGTGAGCCACCATGTGGGTGCTGGGAACCAAGCCCAGGTCCTCTGAACTGCTAAGCCATCTCTCCTCCCCCTAGATTTTACTTTTATATTTTATTTGTACTGGGGGGGAGGGTGTGTGCACATGTGACTACAAGTGCCCTTGGAGGCCAGAAGAGGGCACTGGCTCCCCTAAGGCTAGTTACAAGCAGTTGTGAGCTGCCCTATGTGGGTACTAGGAGCCAAACCTGGGTCCTCTGCCACTGAAATACCTCTCCAACTCAAATAGTGGGTTTTGAAGCTGATATTCTCTCTGCTGTTTCAACACTTTCTTTAAAGATTCATTTTTCCTTTTAGTTATGTGTGCATGTGTGTGCATATAAGTGCAGGTGGCTGGAGAGTTCAGAGGTATGAGAAGCAGGAGTTAGACAGTTGTGAGCCATGCCTTGTGTGCTAGGAACCAAACTTGGGTCCTCTGCAAAATTAGTACACTCTTAACAGCTGAGCCGTATTTCCAGACCACTCCAAAGGAGTCAACCATCACACTGACAACCTTGCTTCTTGTAAGCTCAGACAGGATGAGATGATCCCCTATTCATATTGTGCTCCAGTGTCCAAGCACATTATAATCTTGTACTGTCTGCATGGTCAAGCCAAGTTCACTACTGCACAGGGTGGCTGTTAGGGATAGCCATGGCTAGGGATGCAGTTGAACTGAAGAGGGCTTACCTAATGTGCAAGCCCTGGGCTCCATCCCCAGTAAGTTACAAAACCAGGTGTGATGGGGTGTACTTATTATAATCCCAGCACTCGGGAGGGACAAAAAGATCAGAATTCAAGGTTGGCTGGTTAGAAAGTTGGAGACCAACCTGGGATATATGAGGCTTCCTTTAAAAACTGACAGTCACCTTCAGTGACTTGCCTTGAGACTTTTCTCACTATTCTTCTTAGGTGCATTTGTGGGTCTGTGGTTACAGACAGAAATAGATCAAAACGCCTGTGGAAAGCTAACTTCTGTTTGTCCTGTTCTGTTCCAAACAGGACAGGGACTCACCATTCCTGTCTACCTGTCCCTTACAGGGCTGTTTGTAGCCCAAGGTCAGAGTCCATCAAGAGACTTTCGTTTTGAGAAATGGTCTGTTGCTCCAATTGGCCTCAGTGCTTCTTCTGCCTCAGCCTCCCAAGAATCTGGGTTGACAAGCGGTGCCTTGCCTAGCTCCTCCAAGGACCATTTTTCTCCCATTAGGTCCCTCTGTGTAGCTCTGCCTGTCTGTCTCCAGGATTAACATGTACACAGGTACAAGCCAGGCTTGGTGGTGCATGCCTTTGATCCCAGCACTCAGGAGACAGAGGTAGGTGGATCTGGTCCCATAATGAGCTCCAAGAGGTTTGACCTCTCAAACAAAAGAGCACAAGTACATATAAAGTTGTATACATGTCAGGTTGATAACTATAAAGTCAAACCCTGTCTCAAACAAAACAAAAAATGCAATGTATAAATATATGTTTTATTTTATGTAAACAAAAAAATGTATATACATGGTGGTTAAGAGAACTCACTGGCTGCTTTTCAAAAGGACCCAGGTTCAATTCCTAGCACCCACATGGCAGCTCACAAATGTCTGTAACTCCAGTTCCAGTGGATCTGACACACCCTCACACAGACATACATGCAGGCAAAACACAATAATAAATCTTTTTTAAAAATGTATATGCATATATTCATACTTAATTATGCTACTAAAATAAATACTGGGGAAAAAGCCCATACAAGTCAATTTTCCATAAGCAGCAGAGATCTGAAAACAGTAGTATGAGACTTTGCAATGTATATCTTTTTACATAGCCCTGGTATCTGAACCTTATGACTATATTATCCACTGGAAAAAAATAATCCCTTTTATTATACCAGCCACCACTTCCCTCCTAGGTTAGACTGCCATGGCCTATAAGCCCTTCTCCAGGCCTGACAAATAGGAACCATTTCTCTCACTCATCCAAAAGAAGGTGAATAAGGACATGGTCACACTGTAATGCCTTTATAAGAGGAAGTTTTATTGTTAATTATTTACCTTAATAGTCTCAGAAAGAAGAACAGATTAGCTTAATCCAACATGATTTGCAGTTGGCAAAATCTAGTGAAGCAAGTGTATTCAGATTGCTAAGGATTTCATTTGGGGGCTTTTAATACTTAGCCACCTAACACTTGGAACATAATCCAGAACAATGCATTACCCCTCCTTTTCACTTTAATGCCACACCTACCTCCCTTCATTATGGAAATATCTTCATTAAATATGATTCCCAGAGGACAGGTTCCTTGAAACATATAGCCATGAGGTCAATGCACAAAAAGAAAACTGAAAATAAAACTCTGTATGATAATTTACTAATCTAAAGAAACAAAACTTTCCAATATATTAAGAAATAAATCCAGTTACAAATGCACTAGTAGGTCTATGTGAAGAGGCTCTGGTAGAGTAACTGAAAACAGCCAGTTATTTACAAGATACACAAGCAGGAACGGTGCACCTAGCCCAGCACCGTTCCTCAGAACTGTGCTGACCCTCAGCACTGGCCCTCAGAAGCCAAAAGTGTTCTCTCCACTGTAGGCCACATACAAGAATCCATCTTCATCTTTTTCCTTCTCGTAAAGCTGTCCCATAGTTAGGCTTGAAAGAGAAAAAAAGAAAAAGAAATCATTGAGAATTGAGTCCAGGTATCGAGTGGAAAAATTAGGCCTAAGGATGAAGAGCTTTGTGGTTGGTGGTTAGGAGGTAAAAATAATTCAAGCACCTGCTGTGACCTGCAGTCTGTTCTAGAGAAAGAAACAGAGCATGAAAAAATGAAGATGGGGCTGGAGGGTGGCTCAGTGGTACAGCCCGTACAGCAAGCACAATCCTGGGTTCAATCTCCAGCACCACAAAGTGGGAGATCACAACAAATTAGGATGCAGGTACAGCAGCAGGCATGTGCCTAACATTCCCTATCATTCCGAAGCCCTTCAAGAAGCCAACGCCTTGCAAAGGAGTCTGATGACTTAAATGATGACAATGACAGGCAAAATAAGCAAAACCAACAGCAAAAGGACTATCCCCGGAAGTAAGAACATGTTGGGTTCTCTTCTTCAGGGTATTTATTTGAATGTTTATAATTTAGACTCAGTGTCGAAGATACCGGTGGATACTTACTATGAACACACCCAGACCACAAACCCCAGAGATCTATACAACACTATGAGCAAAATGATCCTTGTGCACAATGCTCAAAGTTTCCACTGTATTTGGGATCCAAAGAAACCTTCCCTAGGCCAGAGATGTACTTCAGTGATAGAGTGTTTGTCCAGCAGGGGTGAAGCCCTGAACTGGATCCCCACTACTGCAAAAGAATAAAATGCAACAAAAGATTACTGAAGCTTTCCAAAAGCCTCCAGAAATAAGATTCCTTAAACTAAACATGTAGGTGGAAAATCAGCCTTCCCTATGCTGTGAAACAGACTGCAGTGGAGAACTAATCTAGTTCTCTGCCAGGAAACAGAGCTGTCTCAATGAGAGTAGTAACACCCACTGCAACCTCAAGCAAGCTCTGATCACATGACCATACTGATGGAGTATAATCAGGAGTGGTGGGTCAACCAGAACCAGCAGTGAGATGCTGATCCAAGAACAAGTCCTGGTCACAAGGGTTGTTTAGATCTGGACACAGCAGGGTGTGGCTTAGCTGGTAGAGAGCTCGCATAGCATACCCACAGCATAGGTTCAACCTCCCACACTGCATAAAGCCTAGGTATGGTGGCTAAGACTTAGAAACCTAGCACTGAGGACAGGATGATCAGATTCAAGGTCACTCTTAGCTATATATCAAATTCTAGGCCAGCCTGGCTATATAAAACCCTGTCTCAAAAACAAATAAGTATATAGCCAACCAAGAAGCAATGGGAAAATGAGGAAAAGATCCAGCACCTCGATTTTGTGAAGCAATGATTCCTCCTCAGCTTTGCTGCTGGTGTCTGAGACCAATATATAAACATAGGACACAGGCCACATTTATCACGGGGCAGTTTCTGCTTTCCCATTTCACTTCCCGCCCCATTTGCATGTTTTGTGTGGATGGCTGTGTGGATAGATTATTAATAACGTGGGGGATGAGTATGAATAAGAAAAAGCCTGTCGCCGGGTGATAGTGGTGCAGGTCTTTAATCCCAGCACTCAGGAGGCTGAGGTGGGAGGATCTCTGTGAGTCTGAGGCCAGTTTGGTCTACAAGAGCTAGTTCCAGGACAGGCACCAAAGCTACAGAGAAACCTTGTCTTGGAAAGAAAGAAAAAAAAAGGCTGTCATCTTCTGCAATCACAACAGTTCTCCATGTGAGGCTCTCCATTTGGAATTGTGAAATAACTCTCTAGATTGGCTGGAGAGATGGCTCAGCAGTTAAGAGTACCTATTGCTCTTACAGAAGACCCAGGTGGGTCTTCTCAGCACCCACATGGCAGCTCACAACCATTTATAACTCCAGAAGGGAATCTGACACCTTTTTCTGACCTCCATGGGCAGCAGACACCGGTGCAAATATATATGTGTATGTGTATATACATGTGTGTGTGTATATATATATACACACACACACACACACACGCAGATAAAACTCCTCCTGTATTTAAATAAATCTAGAAAACCAAACAAGAAGAAAAAAAGCAGACTTCTCTGAACAGCACTGCTGAACCAAACTCCTGTGGGAACACCCTATATGGCTGCTTCTAAAACAAATCAGGATCTCCATTCAGCACCTGAAACATGCCATCTGAACTGAGATGCACTAAGTGTGAAAGGACAAGACTGCAGAAACAAAACAAGTCTGGTTACATGTTAAAATGACAAAATTTTCCATTTACCCTTACAGAAATGGTTAGTTTCACTTATTTTATTTTATTTTATTTTATTTTGAGATAAGGAGCATTATGTAGTCTTGACTGTCCTGAAATGCCACTTGTAGACCAGGACAGTCTTGAACTCAGAGATCCTAGGTACCGGGGATCAAAGGTGTGAGACACCACACCCAGCGATTTCACCCATTTTTAACTTGTTGAGTGTTAAGGAGCTACTAGTATTTAAAACCCACAAGAGGTCTGCATGCATTTCAGCTGGTAAGTCAAGAGTACAGAAGGAAGATGGTCGTGAGAGCTCCTACTCTGTTGACTTTCATCCTGGGCTGCTTCAGGATCTCCAGAGAGCTTTACCAGCATCTCCACGAACAAAATGAAGTCAGATTTCTTATGGTGGAACCCAAGCATTTTTTTAAAATTAGCATACACAGTAACAGGTCTCCTTGAGGCAGTCTCATAAATACTTAAAATTTTGGTCAATTCTATCCTCCTTCTCCCTGGGTCTCCATCCCCACTGCCTCCTCCTGCCCATATTACCTCCACTACTTGCTTCACTCAAAGCCTGGCTCATGATCTATCTATCTCAATAGTCCCTCTCTAGTTTTCACATGCATACTTTTTTCTTTTGGGAGGGTGGATGGAGTCACGACAGGGTTTCCCTTTGTAGTCCTGGCTGTCCAGGAACTTGCTCCATAGACCAGGCTGGCCTCAAACTCACAAAGGTCCACCTGCCTCTGCCTCCAGAGTGCTAGGACTTTAAGGCACATACCACCACTGTCTGGCTCCAGGAATGATTTAAAATGCTGAAGATGAGTCTGGGTGTGGCCATATTAAGAACAAAGGCGTCTGTCTTCTGGGGGTGTAGAGAGTTCTCTTCTGATTAAGAAGTGAGGTTATGAGTCAAAAATGAGTGAAAAGCCAGCAGGTAGCAGGACTCGGTTATACAGCTGAGCCTCCAAACTGAAAACACTGGACAGTACACAGGCCTGTCCTTGGTCCAGGTCAGGGCGCCCTTGAAGAAGCCTGTTGTCACACCTCCCCACTGTCATTACCAAATGGGTGTAATGGCAGGAGCTTATAGTGCTCAGCTCAGCACCTCCTTGGTTCCACTCTTTCCCAGCGGGTTAGAAGTACTAATACAGCAATTCTGAACCCCACTGCTCAACTACAAACACCAAAGAGCTCCATGAACCACTCCTCAGTCTACTCAGACTCCACAGCTGTTCACAGTGAACCACGAGCAGCACTGGAACAGCTGTTGTCTAGGCCCAGAATGGCCTGGGACTCAGTCCTGACCTCTAACAGGGTAGAGGCCGTGAGTACATGGCTTGTGTTCCACTGCTTCTCTTTGCTTTTTAAAAATTTACTTTAAAAAAATTTTACTTTGTGTGTGTGTGTGTTTCTTGCATGTATATCTGTGTATGGAAGTGCCTGATGATAACAGAAGACAGAAGGCAACCCAACAGGTAAGAGCTGAGAAGCTGCTCTTCAGCACTAAAGCCATCTCCCCAGCAGCTCAGCTCCACTGTCTTTGTTTGTTTGTTTGTTTGTTTGTTTGTTTGTTTGTTTTGGGAAACCAGGATTTTTCTGTAGCTTTGGTGCCTATCCTGGAACTCACTCTGTAGACCAGGCTGGCCTCGAACTTAGAGTGCTGGGATTACAGGCGTGCACCACCACTGCCCGACCAGTTCCACTGTCTTAAGTAAACACTAGGTTCATTAATTTGTTTAACAGTGCCCAAGTAGCTATAGAGGTTGACAATAAAAATCTTACCTATCCTAACACTCTAAGCTCTTTTCTAAATATATACATATAGTAACTTTTTATTCTCACAACAACCTGAAGTAGTACTATTGCAACCCCTAATCCGAAGGAGTAAAAACTAATTCATGGAGAAACAAATAATTTATCCACAAAACCAGAAAACATTCTTCTCTCCAACCTCTACCGCCTCCAAGTGAATACACACAGGTAGGCTTGTCCCAGTGACCTCGCATTAGATTGTACCTTTGGCAAGGATCTTCCTGAGAACAATAACTAACACATAACTAACATAACAATAACATAACACATAACTAACAGACATTCCACTGAAAGTTAACTCAAATGAAGCACAGGCAGGCATATGTCAGTTTAGGACATGCTCTACAAACCTCAGGGCAGATGAGCTTCCCTCTTAAAACCAAGGCCTTAGCACCAGAGCTGAGCAGGCCCTGTCAGCAGGTCAGGAGTCCTAAAGCAGAGGCAGTTCTAACATAGCTGACAGGCAAGCTGCCCAACCTGTGAACAGTCAGACCACAATTGCAAGGCTCCCTACCTAAGCTGCTGGGAGGTTTCTGTAGAAGACGCCCACAGTCTTTAGTGCCATAGTGTCCAGTACTATATATGAAGGCACCTAGAAAGAATTTTCTGATCTGAGGGGCACTGCTGCCTGCTGACCTCTTGGTTCTGACTAGTAAAGAACGGCAGAGCATGGAGTCAATCTAAGGTGAGGCAGAGTCCTCAGTGCTGAGTAAGTGAACCACAGCTGCTCCCTAGAGGCTGCTCCCAGGCCTCCATCCGGATCACAGATCCAGGCAAAGTTATTTCTCCTAGGCAGGAACTGACCAAGGGTAAAGTCAAGTCCTAGTAAGAACCAGGTCCCAGATTAGCTATGAGAACCCAAGGCAAACATTCACTTTCTGCTTCTCGATAGCCCTTTGCACTGGGGGGGAGGGGGGGGAGGCTGACCTAGGGCTCACGTGGGCACCCAACCCCAGTGGAATTGCCTTCAACTCTCAACCAAAGGCAGGGCATAGAGGTACTGAGTCATAACTGGGCTGGAGTGATGAACACCTGATCAGCCATCTGCTTTGCTGCACAGCTCCTGTGCTTCCCTGTCTCTCAGCACAGTGGCGGGAGGTCGGAGACAATTACCACACGGCTGAGGAGCCAGAAAGGCACTGGTTGTCAAAACAGAGCTGACTACTCCTTCCCATCAGATATCCCTCTTGCACAATCTTCTGCCATTACTAAAGCACACCTTTTCTTTAAAACAAAAAGTTGTCATTGGACAGCCCACAGGACTCCTTTCTCTCCTTCTATCATGTGAGTTCCAGAGATCAAACTCAGTGCATCAAGCTTGGTGGCAAGCACCTTTACCAGCTGAGCTATCTTCACCAGACCAATGGCCATTTCTGAAAGAAGTACTTACCCAGAAATGATCAAAATTGTTTTAGTTTAAGTACACTTCTCTACAAAAGATGGGCTCTAAAACATCTCACAATCCTTTTGAGACCTCTTTCAGACAGAGAGGAAACCAGCCAACCACCAACCTCCAGGGCACTGGTTCCTCCAGGCCAAACTGTCAACATGTTGGAAGTATTTATTCAACATTCCTGTTTGTTTGGTTTTTTTTTTTCTTTTTTGACACAGAGTTTCTCTGTGTAGCCTTGGCTGTCCTGGAATTTACTATGTAGGTCAGGCTGGCTTTGAACTCAGCTATCTGCCTGCCTGTCTCAGGTGCTGGAATTAAAAAGGCACACCACCACACCCAGATTTCTGCTTCTGTATTAAACAGGGTATTAAGAATATTCTTGTCAGCTGGGCAGTAATGGCAAAAGAGCCTTGAATCCCAGCACTCAGGAGGCAGAGGCAGGCAGATCTCTGTGAATTCAAGGTCAACCTGGTCTATGAGAGCTAGTTCCAGGAGAGGCCCCAAAGCTAAAAAGAAACCTTGTCTCAAAAAAAGAGCATTCTTGTCTGTGCTCTAAACAAAGAACAAAGACTATTACCAGACTTGGGTTCCCCTCTACTACCATGACTGGGAAAGTTTTATACCAATGTCTTTCTAGTTCTGTCTACAGCAAGGGGTAGTTCCTCTTCTGTGTTGAACCCGATTCTTTTGTTTGTTTTTTGAGACAGGGTTTCTCTGTGTAGCCCCAACTGTCCTGGAACTCCACTCTGTGGACCCGGCTGGCCTTGAACTCAGAGATCTGCCTGCCACTTCCTCCCAGGTACTGGGATTAAAGGTGTGCACCACCACTTCCAGGCTGAGCCAGATTCTTGATATAAGCACGTAGGCAGAGAATTCAACTTTCTAATGCTACAAGAAAAAGGCAGTTGAGGCCTGATATGGAGGCAGAGGCATACAGGGTGAGTTCTAGTACAACAAAAGCTGTGCAGAGAGACCTTGTCTCAAGCAAACAAACAAAAAACCCAGGAAAGAAAAAGAAAGGCAGCTAAGATCCAGATCCCACCGCCTTTTCTTTTTCTTTTTTTTTTTTTTTTAAGAAAGAGAAACTCAAAAAAGAAGGAAATAAAACTCTTAGGGGCTTGCCTCTGTGCACAGCCAGCACCTGTACTTGGTACTAACTGCACTCTGCATGCTATCACCTGGGTTCAGCTGACATAACCAGCATACCCTGTTCAAACTCAGGCAGCACTGTCAGTTATGAACAGGGAAAGCTGGAACTCACTCTCTATGTTCATTTCCCACTCCCTCTGCAAGCTGCAGGCCCCAGAAGAAGGTTAAAGGAGGCTCCAGGTTTCTGTAAGGTGTCTGGAAAAAGCTGAAGAGTTGCTAAATTGACTTTGAGGAGACAGTGAAGCTGAGTCAGCACCAGCTTTAGGAAAGAGACCCTGGTGCTCTGGGCTGTGGTAAGTAGGTATTTACATCTGCATGGGTCTGATGACGTCACATGCCTCTTGTTTTTAAACAAATTGGGTTTTGGTTTTGATTTTGATTTCTGTTGGAGACAGGGTCTTACTGTATGTATTCCCTCAAACAGCCTCCTCCAGCCAGCAGCTGGAATTACAATGTATATCATCCCAAACTTGACAACAAATACATTTTGGGGTTTTGTTTATTTGTTGTTTTGTTTCAAGACAAGGTTTCTCTGTGCAACCATCCTGGCTGTCCTGGAACTCACTCTGTAGACCAGGTTGGTCATGACCTCAGAGATCTGCTGCCTCTACCTCCGGGAGTGCTGTGATAAAAGGGCTGGCCACTGCCACTAGCCAGCTCTAAATCCTTTATTGTTTAAAAGGGGATCTTTCTATGTAGCTCTGGCTAACCTGGAATTCACTGTGTAAACAAGGCTGTCCTTGAACTCAAGAGATCAACCTGTATATGCCACCACCACCCATCAATAAATACATTTTTACATTTTTAATAAAACTCCCAAATGAATACAAATTGGCCTGCAGTTAAGTGTATGGCAAGAAGTCATTAACTTGGACCTTAAGCACTAAGGGCCTTGGTGTTCTCTTTATCCTGAAGAGTCAGGGTTTGACGTGTGGACTTCCGCTCACTCAGTCCTAAAGTCCTAACTCTGCTCAAATATAATCTGCTTTAGGGTAGAGTATTACCAGACTAGAAAAGGCAAATGGGATAAATGAAAGCTTGTTTGCTGTTCAGAAAGCACTTGGAGAGAAAATGGCTCTGAAGCAGCCTCTGATGCATGAGAACCACTTTCCACTTTCAACTCAATTTATACTTCAGGGACAACAGGGAGGAAACGGGTAATGAGATCTATCAGCTATTGTAATGGCTAGATGCTATGGAGCCATCAGAGAAACCTTAATGTCAGACAGTAGTAACGGGAAGGAGCTGAGATGTGGCTAAGCAGTAGAGCACATGCCAGCAAGACAAGGAACTGGACCACCACTACTCAGACGGTACCAGAGCATCAGCACTAAGGAAAACAAACCCAGTGCCATCTCGATCCTACTCTGACTTCCCCCAAGTAAGCCACCGTCTCCAGGCAGGAGAAAAGAAATCACCAAGGTGCTGTACTCAAAGCTCCTCTATTACCTGAAGGGGAGTCAAGAGGGACCCCACAGAAGCCTGGCTTCCTCCCTTGGTAAAGTGCACATCTGACAACACACTACCCAAAAGCCTGTGAAGGAAGGCTAGGTGACAGGGTCCCAAGAATGATAAGACCTCCAGAGCTATAGGTATTAACGGACCAGTAGCACCCAGTGGGCAGGCACTGGCCTTTCTCCTATCTATCTCTTCAGGCAAATACTGGCTTTAGAGAAGCTTCCTGTGTTCTCCTCTACGGCCTCTCACCAGACACCACAAATAGGTGGTAGAGATGAGTAAAGAAGGAATCAGACCTAGAGAACAATAGCCAGAGGTTTTCACCTCTGATAGGCCTAAAATTTGGCTTAGGCCTCTTCTGGAACTAACTTTCTTTTCCTCCTCCTTTCCTTCCTCCCTCCCTTCCACCGTCTTTCCTTTCTTTCTGAGACAGAAAACCTCACTGCAGACCTCAGTTCTACTTATGGTTCAAGCCCAGGAAAGTTCTGAACTGTTTAAGAATTTCTGAGGAATGCCGGGCTGTGGTGGTGCACGCCTTTAATCCCAGCAGAGGCAGGCGGATCTCTGTGAGTTCGAGGCCAGCCTGGTCTACAAGAGCTAGTTCCAGGACACGCTCCAAAGCTACAGAGAAACCCTGTCTCAAAAACCAAAAAAACAAAAAAACAAAAAAAAAAGAATTTCCAAGGATAATATATTTAGGGTATAAGATATGTTTGTGCATATGTAGAGGCCAGGGGCCAACACTGAGTATCTTAGTCAATTTCTGAGGGGCTACAACAGGTGCTTTTCAAGTCCAGACCTGGTGGCTGGGCAGATGACTCAGTAAAGTGCTTGCTGTGTGAGCATGAAGACCTGAGTGTAGATCAGTGAGTTCCAGGTTCAGGGGGGTCTGTCTCACAATAGATGCTGGACCTTATAACCTCATTGCCAATAATAGAAGAGGAGAATCAACTCCAAAGTTGTCCTCACTTCCATACATGCACTGTGCCACCCGCATGCATATATACACACAATTTTTAAGAAGTGAATAAAAACAAGCATTAGTCTATAAAAGTAAATAACCAGGTGGAGAAACAATTGAGGAAGACACCCAGTGCTGGCCTCTGGCTCACACACACAGATCCATACATTACATAAACTCCGGATTCTCTGTTTTAAGAGAGCGCATACATAATTGTGCCCTATGGTTTGTTTTTTTTTTCCCTGAAGCTACTGATACAGAAATTAAGAGTTTCAATTGGGGCTGGTGGAGGTGGCACACACTTTTAATCCAAAGGAGGCAGAGACAGGCAACTCCCTGAATTTGAAACCAGTGTGGTCTAGAAAGTGAATTCTGGGACAGTCAAGACTACACACAGAAACCTGTCTCAAACAAAACAAAGAACTGCAATCAGAACTCTTAAGCTTTTATACCTCTCAAGGTTTGGGTTTTATAAGCAGCAAATAGATTACTAGGCCAGAGTCCCATCACAGCCCTCTCACCTGGACTGTGGGACTGTCTTGTCCACAAACAGGAAGATCGCCTTCTCAGAAGGAAGCTGAATCCTTTTCCTGATGATCCACATGAACTGAGCCACGGTGATGTCAGAAGGAACCAAGTACTTCCTTTTGTCAATGTCAACAATCTGAGATCCCGAGACTTTTTCCACGATCACCTGGAAAAGTCAAGAGATGTCAGCAGGGGAGGTTGTACTTCAGCAAAAGAGGAGCACATGCCTGCCATGTACAAAGGCCTGACTTGATGATTCCCAGCACTGTAAACAGATGAGAGGGGAAGGAGGGGGGAGGGAAAAGGCACACAAGTGCACGTGTGCACGGGACCGAATTACCTAACATACGGGGCTCTGCCCTCACAGTATGATGAACACAGCATGGGCAAGGCAGTGTGTGGGAAAATGCACAGCGTGAGTAGATGCACCTGTGTCTTAGGAAGCCACACTCTGGAGGTCCAGAACTGATCAAAATATTATCTTTAAAGGGTCAGTTGCATCTCTCATCTCTGATCTCAGCATCTATAAGAGAAACACAGCTACTACAAAACTTTCTAACTGACCAACTAAGAGATACTCCTGTCTCTGCCCCCCGAGTGCTGGGATTAAAGGTGCACACCACCACCTCCACCATCTAACTTTCTAACATTTTATCTAGGCAGATGAAATAGTATCTGGCCAGAGTTTCACCTGTAGTCTCTTAAGCCAGGATCCCTGAACAGATCCACACTCCTAGAGAATTAAGATCCTAAGCAGCAGTGGAAAGAAGAATGGATAAACTAATGGTAATGCTCTACATACCCAGCCACCCAGGAGCCAAGGTTTTCTTCAGGCCTGTTGCTTCTCTTTAAACAGGCTAACATCTGCCCTCCTAATTCTTTCCTCAAAGGAACTGTTTACAAGCAAAGAGCTACAACAATAAGACTTTATGTACTTCAAAAATCAATAATGACATCAGAAACCATCTCCCCAACTATGGCAGCAATATAGCATATACTTATTATTGACTAAAGACAAAGGTGGCATTTCAGATTTATTGGTCAAGCAAGGATGGCACAACCAGGGTGAAAAGAAACTACAAGTTAATACCTCAAAGTTAAAGACGAATGCCCTGAGACTATGGTACCCTATCCAAGACCAAGTGACAGTCTCCGTCCCCCACCATTCCCCAAAGTGGAAGTGACCTGTTGCCCTGTCCTAGAACACGGTTCCTTACATAATTGGCGAGGGAGCCTAGAGACTGCAAGCAGCTTGCTGCCCTAGATCGGAAGATTCAGCACTGATGCCCCTGAACAGCACCAGCCTCTTGCGCCCCAGGCTTGGGCCGGCCACAGCCCAGCCCATCCGATCTCTGGCTCCACTTTGAGACCTTAACTTATCAACTGTTGCACGGCCCAGCGCACCCGCCCGACACCACTCCAAGACTTTAAGGGTGACAGAAGGGTGCGGGACGGGGAGTCCACACTCACCGGAACCCGGTCGGGGTACTTTGCTCTGATCTTCGCGGATTCCACGCATCTGTGTTCTGCGAGAGAAGTACACCGGACTGATTGTCGCGCCTGCCCGCCTGCCGTCCCCAGTTCCCGGAACCCCATCTTCCTGTCCGCCCTTCGCCGCCCGCAGCCTGTGCGCGGACGCCCCGATCCTCGCCCCCGGGTCCCTGGCCGCGGCCCCCCTCACGGATTTCCAGCAAGATCCGCGGAGGGCTACAGGGGTCCGAGGGAGGCGCCCAGGCTGGCGGGGCCTTGGCGACCCAGCTGACCGGCAGGGCGGCGCGAGTGGGGGAGGGGCCGCGACCCGGAGCCCGGCCAGGCCGACCGCGCTTACCCAGAGAGTGGTCCTCCTTAAACATCCACTTCATGGCGGCGGGAGGCGACGGGGCCGGCTCTCTGAGCCGCGGACGTCGGAGAAGAGACCACAACAACAACGGAGGCGGCGACGGCAGCGACGTCTACTTGGCAGGCGGGACTTCCGGCCGTCGGAGCCTGGCAACCACCCGGGGCGGGGCTTCCGGCGCGCCCGGTAAATGCACCAGGGGCATGAACTTACGTGAGGGGCGGAGCCTAGAAGGAGACTCCCAAGGGGCTCTCCAGTGAATGGCGGCTGACGTAGGTGGCTGAGGAGTCTGTGAGCGACTGGAATGGGATCTGGGGATTGTGCGTGACGGACGGGATGTGGCACGTAGCTTAGAACGCTTATAAAGGTGCTGGTAGGGGAAATCTGAAGCTTTGGAAAGATAGGATTATTAATGTTTGGTCTGGTGACAAGGCGGGAAGCTGAGTATCGAGGGATAACCAGTTCTAAGCACTGTGTGGCGATGCGTACTGGTGACAACCTAGAGTTCTAGCTTAGGCGTTTCCGCACCTAAAATTTGATTTAAACAAATTTCATGTCCCTCGACTCGTGACTACATACTTAAACATTCATAAACATTTATGAGCAAGTATCACAGATACGCATTTAGTCAACGGAATATCCCCGACCAAAGAGATCCTTTATCGGAAGCTGTCAGAGGCTAAGTGTGCCTGGCGCGCAGAGTATTCCCTTGGTCGTGAGACAGCCGAGGCCGTGGAGCGGGCCGTGGGAGTGGCTCGGCAATCACAGCCTGAGCCGCTGGTGTCACCTGCTTAGCCTTAAGCCTTGAGGTTCACCCTTAGCTGAGTCGCAGTGGAGTCATCATCGGAGCGGCCCGCTCTGGGTCACCATCTGTTTATGCGCCGGTGACCATGTAACACGAATATGCAGTTAATTGGGCACCTGAACACGTGCTTGTGATTCTGCTGCATCTGTCAAGCCTGTGTCTGATGCTGTCACCCGTCATTTCCTACAGTTGAAATTCCTGACGGATGCTGTGACTGCAGCTTCATTCTGAAAGTATTTTTGTTGCTTTACAATGGAGTCGGGGGTGAGACAGCCCACCAGGTAAAGGTGCTTGCTGCCAAGCCTGAGAACGTGAGTTCAAACCCTTGAACGCAAGTGGTGGAAGAAGAGCAGCTACTTCCAAAGGCTATCCTCTGGCCTCAATGTGTGCACCGTGGCATGCCTCTGTACATACACACACCCAAATGCGTGAATATATATATATATTTTTTTTTTAAATAAATATATAAGTATAATTTGAAAATTCTCAGTATTACACTTGGACATCAATGTGGCACACAGGAATTCTGTTCTGGAAACCGGGAGAAATCCATGAGCCCCCACCCATGCTGTGGCAGAGTTTGCATTCTCATGGGAAAAGACGAAAAACTAAATGACAGGTGATATTTAGAAAAACAAAGCGGCGGATGACGAGGGCATGGTGCGCTGGTGGGATGGAATGATTATTAGACAAATTACCATACGCTAGGAACACAAAGGGCCCCCTGTGGCTAGAACTAAATAATCTGCTGGGAGGCAGATCAGAAAGACCTGGAACAAATTGCGTGGTGCCTTGAATTGCATGCAGACAGCTTTGGCTTTTACCATAATGTGATGAGAAGTGAGGTTTTTAGGAAGATTTTTTTTTTTTTTTTTGGTTTTTCGAGATGACTCAGCAGGTTAAAAAGATTTGCTGCCTAGACTGAGTACCTGAGTTTGGTTCCTAGGACCCACGTGGTGAAGGGTGTCTCTATGCAACAGCCCTACCTGTTCTAGAGCTAACTCTGTAGACCTGCCTGCCTCTGCCTTTCAAGTGTTGAGACTAAAGGCGTGCACCACCACTGCCCAGTGTTTTTCCCCCCAAAGACAAGTTTTTTTTCTCTTTGTAGTCCTTGCTGTCCTGGAACTTGCTCTGAAGATCAAGGTGGCCTGTGGCCTCAAACTCAGAGATCCTCCTGCCTCTACCTCCTGAGTACCTGAACTAAAGACAGTTGCCACCATGCCTGGCTCATTCAGACTTTTTTTTAAATGATCAGCCTAACCTGGGGATGTAGTTCAGTAATGGAGCAGGTGCATGCCTGGATTTAATCCCCAGCACAAGAAAGAAAAAGAGACAAAAAAAAAATCATTGGGCTGGGGATTTCGCTCAGTTGGTACAGAACTTTGAATTGAAGCCTTGAGTTTAATCCCAAGAGCTGGGTAGTGGTGCACATCTGTAATCTCTCTCTCTCTCTCTCTCTCTCTCTCTCTCTCTCTCTCTCTCTTTTGTTTTGTTTTCGAGACAGGGTTTCTCTGTCGCTTTGCAGCCTGTCTTGGAACTAGGTCTTGTAGACCAGGCTGGCCTCGAACTCGCAGAGATCCGCCAGCCTCTGCCTCCCAAGTGCTGGGATTAGAGGCCTGCGCCACCACCGCCCAGTTTTGTAATCTCCCTCTTTTAGTTTGTTTAGCTTTGTTGTCTTGTTTGTGTTTTGTTTGTTTTTTGAGGCAGGGTTTCTCCGTCCAACAGTCCTGACTGTTCTTAGAACTCCCTTTGTCAATCACCAAGGTCTTGAACTCGCAGAGATTCGCCTTCTTTTGTGCTAGGAATTAAAGGCGTGCACCTCCACACCCTGTTCACCTCTAATCTCCTCACCCAAGAGTTAGAGGAAGGAGGGTCAGAAATCCAAGGTCATCCTCAGTCACGAGCTGCTTTGGAAACCAGTCTGGGCTGGAGTAGGGCAGGTGAGCTGACTCAGCAGGTGGAAAGATTTGCTGCTGAGACTGAGTGCCTGAGTTTGGTTCCTAGGACCCATGTGGTGAAGGAAAAGAACTGTTCTGGCTGAGATCTCTGTGAGTTCAAGGCCAGACTGGTGTGCACAGTGAATTCCAGGACAGTCAGAACGACACAGAGAAACCCTGTCTGGAAAACCAATAAATAAACAAATAGATTAAAAAAAAAAAAAAACAGGGCTTAAGGGGCTGGAATTTAGTTCAGTAGTAACTGTACTTTTCTACCACATACAAAGTCCCTAGTTCAAATCTTCAACACTACAGAAAGGGAGTGAAGGAGGAATAGAAAAGAAATCAGACTTAAACCTTTCGCTTCTCTTTATAAATCGGGTCACTCTGTCCTAGTCCAAGATACACACACACACACACATATTACTTAAAAGGGTGGAAGAGCTATGTACACTTCTCAGGAAGGAAGAGTCAGTGTTCTTCAACACATAGGCATGTCCCGACAGTTATGATGACCATCGATGTCTTTTTGTCTTATTTGCTCACTAGATATGTTTTTCAGTTCATCCTTCTAATTGGCTTCTCTAATCTGCCATGACAGGTACGCATCCCTGGGTTGGTCAGGGTGTTTAGCTTTCTTGAACATTCCAAGGGCACTAGATACCTTCTGGAGAGGGGTAGGGAACTGAGGAGAGGTGGGAGGAGTTGTAGGAAAATAACAGATGCAGGCAAACATCAGCAGACCCACAAGGCAGGCAAGGATGTCTCCTGTAGCCTAGGAAAACCTTGAACTCAGCATGTAACCAAGACTGGCCTCGAATTCCTAAGCAGTGGTGTATACTCACACGCACGTGGGTGCACGTACCCATGGGATGATCAGAGTAGGACACTGAAGGCAGCAAGAAAAGTCCCTTGTCCTGAGTGCTGTCCTTTGACTTCAGACACCTTTTAACAACTTGAAACAAAGTTCAAGTTTCCAAGCCCTAGGGGAGCTGGGAACTTTCCAATAGCTGACCTACTGAATCCTTAAACAATAGAAATAATCTATTATGACCCTTAGTTCTCCAAAACATTATGGCTATTCCTAACAACTGAAAGAACAAATGAATCTGATTGGTTGGAATGAAAAACTTACAATCGATATCTGTTCACATGATGGAACACACAAAGAAAGCCCCTAATCCCTGACTCCTGATTGGTGAAAAGTGTAACGTTAACTTGACCACAAATGTTTGTGCTTATAAATCCCACTTCTGCCCCTGCTTGGGACTGTCAGGAAAAGCAAGACTCCTGAGCCTTTGTCCTTCGGCCCTGGTTGATCAGCAACTCCACATAAGTAGTGATTTATTAAAATCACTCGTAACCCATAAGCATTGTCTCTCTATTTTTCTTTCTTCCTTCCTTCCTTCCTTCCTTCCTTCCTTCCTTCCTTCCTTCCTTCCTTACTTTCTTTCTTACTTTCTTTCTTTCTTTCTTTCTTTCTTAAGACAGGGTTTCTCTGTAGCTTTGGAGCCTGTCCTGGAACTAGCTCTTGTAGACCAGGCTGGCCTTGAACTCACAGAGATCTACCCGTCTCCCTGTCTCTGCCTCCTGAGTGCTTGGTTTAAAGGCATGTGCCACCACAGCCTGGAGTCTCTCTCCTTTCTTTCAGTGCACAACAGACTAGGTATAACAATATCAGGGATCCTTCCCTTTACTTTGTTCCCTTTGACAGGTTTTCTCATGGAATCTGGAGTTAAGCTAGCAGCCATCAAGCCCCAGCCACCCTGAGGTCACAGGCACATATTTCCTGACCTGGCTCTTTAAGTGCATGCTGGATTTAGAACTGGGGTCCTTCTCATGTTTGTGCTATGACCCAACCAGGTTTAGAATGAGAAAGTCTTATATAGTCCAGGCTGGTCTTAAGCTTGCTGTGTAGCCAAGATTAGCCTTAAACTCCTGATCCTCCTGTTTCAGCCTTCCAAGCACTAGGGTTCCAGGCATCACTGGGAGTCCAGGCATGAGCCGCTACTCCTATCTAAAATGTGCAGTTTGACTTCACTGTCTTTTGAGACAAACTGCAGGAACGGGGGGGGGGGGCATTCTGGTAACAGACACTGAGAAGCCAGTGCTCAAAATCCTGAAAATGTGAAAATACCATGGCATACACAAAACTTTAGCACTTTAGCACTTTAGCACATAATATTTGAGCCAGGCATGTTAATGCATGCCTTTAATCCCAGCACTCAGTAGGCAGAGGCAGGTAGATCTCTGTGAGTTCGAGGCAAGCTTGATCTGTAGGCATAATTTTCTGTCCTGAGAACGAGCTCCCAAATAACACACACAGACTTATTATTAATTATAAATGCTTGGCTGATGACTTAGGCTTGTTTCTAAGTAACTCTTATAATTTAAATTAACTATTTTTTTTATTAATTTACTTGCTGCCACATGGCTCATGGCTTGTTACCTCATCTATCTTGTACACATCCTACTTCCTCTGCTTCTGGCTGGTGACACTGCCCTTCTTCATTCCAGTACTCTCTCCCTATCTGCTAGTGCCACCTAACTTCTTCCTGCCTCGCTTTTGGCCATTTTCGAGACAGGTTGCCTGTCTCTGTGTAGCTCTGGCTGTCCTGGAACTCACTCTGTAGACCAGGCTGATCTCCAACTCACTGAGATCTGCCTGCCTCTGCCTCGTGTGCTGGAATTAAAGGTGTGTGTCACCACCATCCCGCTATTTAGCTCTACATTTTCTTTTTTTTAATTGATATTTTTTTTCTCTGTTTCCCTCCCTGTCTCTCCCCTCCCCCCTTCAATCCTCTCCCAAGGTCCCCATGATCCCAATTTATTCAGGAGATCTTGTCTTTTTCTACTTTCTTTTCTTTTTACTTTTTTTTTATTTTTTATGTGCATTGGTGTGAAGGTCCCAGATCCCCTGGAACTGGATCTTCAGACACTTGTGAGCTGCCATGTGGGTGCTGGGAATTGAACCCGGGTCCTCGGGGAAGAACAGTCAGTTCTCTTAATGGCTGAGCCACCTCTCCAGCCCCCTATTTCTACTTTCTACTTCCCACATAGATTAGATCTATGTATGTCTCTCTTAGTGTCCTCATTGTTTTTTTTTAAATATTTTATTTATTTATTATGTATACAATATTCTGTCTGTGTGTATGTCCGCAGGTCAGAAGAGGGCACCAGACCTCATTACACATGGTTGTGAGCCACCATGTGGTTGCTGGGAATTGAACTCAGGACCTTTGGAAGAGCAGGCAATGCTCTTAACCTCTGAGCCATTTCTCCAGCCCTAGTGTCCTCATTGTTATCTAAGTTCTCTGGGATTGTGGTTTGTAGGCTGGCTTTCTTTGCTTTATGTTTAAAAACCGCCTACGAGTGAGTATATGTGATAATTGTCTTTCTGTGTCTGGGTTACCTCACTCAACCATTTTCCTGCAAAAATTCAAGCTGTCATTATTTTTTTTTCTACTGTGTGGTACTCCATTGTGTAAATATACCACATTTTCCTTATCCATTTTTTGACTGAGGGGCATTTAGGTTGTATCCATGTTCTGGCTATGACAAACAAAGCTGCTATGAACATAGCTGAGCACATGTCCTTGTGGCACGATTGAGCATCCTTTGGATATATACCCAAAAGTGGTATTACTGGGTCTTGAGGAAGGTTGTTTTCTAATTTTCTGAGAAATCACCACACTGACACCCAAAGGGGTTGTACCAGCTTGCATTCCCACCAGCAATGCAGAAGTGTTCCCTTTTCCCCACAACCTCTCCAGCATAAGTTGTCATCAGTGTTTTTGATTTTGGCCATTCTTACAGGTGTAAGATGGAATCTCAGAGTTGTTTTGATTTGTATTTCTCTGATGATTAAAGATGTCGAACATTTCCTTAAATGTCTTTCAGTCATTTTAGATTCCTCTGTTGAGAGTTCTCTAAGTCTGTACTCCATTTTTATTGGATTATGTGATCTTTTGGTGTCCAATTTCTTGAGTTCTTTGTATATTTTGGAGATCAGACCTCTGCCTGATGTAGGTTTAGTGAAGATTTTTCCCATTCTGTAGGCTGCCATTTTGTTGACCATTTCCATTGCTTTACAGAAGCTTTTCAGTTTCAGGAGGTCCCATTTATTAATTGTTTCTCTCAGTGTCTGTGCTGCTGGGGTTATATTTAGGAAGTGGTTCCCTGGGCCAATGCGTTCAAGTGTACTTCCCACTTTCTCTTCTATAAGGTTTAATATGGCTGTCTTTATGTTGAGGTCTTTGATCAATTTGGACTTGAGTTTTGTGCATGGTGATAGATATGGGTCTATTTTCATTCTTCTACATATTGATATCCAGTTATGTCAGCACCACTTGTTAAATATGCTTTTTTTGCATTTGATATTTTTTGCTTCTTTATCAAAGATCAGGTGTTCGAAGATGTGTGGGTTAATATCTGGGTCTTCTATTCAGTTCCATTGGTCCTCCTGTCTGTTCTTATGCCAATACCAGGCTGTTTTCAGTACTGTAGCTCTGTAGTAGAGTTTGAAGTCAGGGATTGTGATGCCTCCATATCTTTTATTTTTATTATTTATTTAATTAATCTTCTGTTTTTTTCAGGACAGGTTTTCTCTGTGTAGCCCTGACTGTCCTCGAACTCTCTCTGTAGAAGAGGTTGGCCTTTAATTCAGAGATCTGCCTGCCTCTGCCTCCCAAAAGCTGCTATTAAAAACAAGTACCTGTTTAATCCCAGCACTCGGGAGGCAGAGGCAGGCGGATCTCTGTGAGTTCGAGACCAGCCAGGTCTACAAGAGCTAGTTCCAGGACAGGCTCCAAAACCACAGAGAAACCCTGTCTCGAAAAACCAAAAAAATAAAATAAAATAAAAAACAAGTACCTGCTGGAAGGTTGTGGCACAGGCCTTTGGAGGCAGAGGCAGGCAGATCTCTGTAGTTCAAGGCCAGTCTGGTCTACAAGAGCTAGTTCTAGGACAGGCCCCAAAAGCTACAGAGAATCCTGTCTCAAAAAAATAAATAAGTAAATAAAAATAAATTTTCTTTTAAAAAATCATGTGCCACCACTGCTGACCCCCTTTTAATTTTATGTATATGGGTGTTTTGACTGCATGTATGTCCATGTACCATATGTATGCAGTGCCCACAGAGGTTGTTGGATCCCCTGTGACAGGAGTTACAGATAAACCACCATGTGGGTGCTGATAATCAAACCTAGAAACTTTGGAAGGGCAGCCATTATCTTCAGCTCCTTATTTCATTTTATTACGTTTATTTGGTTATTTATTTGTGTATGTATGCAGATGAGCACCATGACACATATATGAAGGTCAGAGGACAACCTTTCCAGAATTAAGATATATTATTGGTGGGGCTGGAGAGATGACCCAGTGGCCAAGTGCACTGACTGCTCACGGATAGAACCTGGAGGAAGGAGAACTGAAGGCCAGCTCAGGCTATGCAGTAAGACCCTTCTTCAAAACAAACAAAACTCTGACAGAGTTGGGGTGCAAGGTGCAAGAGTCGGTGCAAACCTTTAATCCCAGCACTTGGGAGGCAGAGACAGCTGGTTGGTTCTCTGTGAGTTCCAGGCCAACCTGTTCTACAGAGAGAGTTCCAGGACAGTCAGGGCTACACAAAAAAAACCGGGTCTTGAAAAATGGAAAAAATAAATAAATAAGCCGGGCAGAGGCAGGCCTGGTCTACAAGAGCTAGTTCCAGGATAGGCTCCAAAGCCACAGAGAAACCCTGTCTCAAAAAACCAAACCAAACCAAACAAACAAACAAAACAAAACAAAAAACCAACTTTCTTCCATGTTGAAATATTGGTGGGAGCTGGCGAGGTGGCTCAGTGGTTAAGACCACTGTTTTTCCAAAGGACCTGGGTTCAATTCCCAGCACCCACATGTCAGTTCACAAATGTCTGTGACTCCAAGATCTGACACCCTCACACAGATATACATGCAGGCAAAACACCAACGCACATTTATAAAAAGAAAGAAATTAGTAAGTATTCACATAATCGATCAGCAAATGCTAACTTTGCGGAATATGCTACCAACACTTATTATACCTAATTACGCACATCAGAAGAAGCCATGTAGTTAATTACCTCTAACATTTGGACAACCGTGGGATTCGTGTCTGTTTTCCGACTTTCCTGCTGTGTGGTATGGTAGAAACTGAACTCAATTTGAAGGCAAAAGTACCTGGCTGGCTACGGGGCTTTCTCCTTGTTATGTGAATGACTGGACTTCAGTATGAACATTGGAGCTTTTTTTTTTTTTTTTTTTTTTTGGTTTTTCGAGACAGGGTTTCTCTGTGGCTTTGGAGCCTGTTCTGGAACTAGCTCTGTAGACCAGGCTGGTCTCGAACTCACAGAGAGCCGCCTGCCTCTGCCTCCTGAGTGCTGGGATTAAAGGCGTGAGCCACCACCGCCCGGCCACATTGGAGCTTTTGTATTGAGACAAAGTCTGGTGTATTCCAGGCTGGCCTCCAACTCACAATGTAGCCAAAGATGATCTCGGACTTCTTTTCCTCCAGCCTCTATCTCACGGGCTGCAGGTATTACAGATGTGGGCCACAGTGCCGGGTTTAATGAAGTGTTGGAGATGAACTTCAGGGCTTCCTTGCAGGTAGGCTAGCCCTCTGCCAACTAAGCAACATCCACCGTCCACATGTTGTGCGTTAACAGATGACCCGTGGGGAGAAGTTTACCAAGTTAACGTCTATGCACTTCTGGTTTCACATAATTGTTGACACAGACTTCAGTGAGTGGAAATATTGGTTTTGTTGTTTTCTTGAAGGGACCGCAGGCACCGCATAAAATTCATCTACTATCTAATCTAGTACAACCTCCGGCTAGCCCCACCCCTCTTGAAGTCCTGCGTGCTTGCGATTGGTTCCTCTGCCCGCCAGCGGTTGCCGTGGAGACTCGGCTCTGCGGCCCTGTGCTCATGGCGCTGTACCAGCTCTTCTCCCATCCGGCCGAGCGTGGCTACCGCGCTGGGCTCTGCTCCAAGGCCGCTCTCTTCCTGCTGCTGGCCACCGCGCTCACCTACATCCCCCCTCTGCTGGTGGCCTTCCGGACTCACGGTGAGCCTGCCCGGGCTTGGAGAGACACATGCACCGGCGCGGCCCGCTGGCCCAGGCCGGCTCTCTAGACCTGGCTCCCCAACCCGCCTTGTCTCCCACAGGGTTTTGGCTGAAGCGGAGCAGCTACGAGGAGCAGCCGAGCGTGCGCTTCCAGCACCAAGTGCTGCTTGTAGCCCTGCTGGGACCCGAACCCGGAGCCTTTCTCGCCTGGAGCACGTTCCCCACCTTCAACCGGCTGCAGGGAGTTCACTTGCGCATCCCGCTCGTGTCGGTGCGTGGTTCCCGCCGGGGGCCCTGGGGGACAAGATGGGGCGAGTTCCAGGGATCCCAGGTTGGGTCTTTTTGGGGGGTGGAGGGAGGGCTCATGTATCCCAGTCTGATCTTAAACTATATAGCCAAAAGCGACCTTCAGCATCTGATCCTCTGGCCATCACCTTCCCAGTGTTGGGATTTCAGTTATGCTAAGCTGTGCTCGAGTTTATGAGGTGCTGGGAATCAAAGCCAGGACTGTACGTCTCCATGAGAGCACTTTACCACTGAGCCACATTCCCAGCCTCACAGCTTGGATCTCAAGGAGCCAGAGCGGTTGGAAACAGTCACTTTGGCTTTCGCATGTTTAACTTTCTAGATAATACTTGTGTTTTACTTAGCTGATCCAGGTATTCCCAGAAAGTCAGTCATGCAGTCGGCGTGTTTGTCTGACGAGAGCGCAGATGCCAGGGCGCAGCCTGTCTCTGGTGCTGCTCTCTTCTGAATGGGAAGGTGGCAGTGAAAGCCCCTTTAGGGACTTGAAGGCCGAGTTCTGTAAACTCCAGCAGGTACAGAAAGTGCCAGCATTTTTATGCAGACTGGACCGGGGTGGTAGGGGCGGGGCAAGCACTGGTTGGTGGAGTTCTCGGCTCGGCTCCTGCTGTGGGGAAGCCACGCCTGTCAGGGTTGGGCTCAGCCCCCCAGCTCCATAGGGCAGCTGTCTTCCGTGAAACTGAAGCAAGCATTTTACTGTCTGCCGGTTAATGTTTACTTTCGCATAAGTCAAATGCTTCCTTACAGTCATCCCTTTCCGTTCGTATCCCGAAAATACTTTCCTTTAGACGCATGGGACATCTGGCTTTCCTACTTTCAGACGTGGATCTTTTCCGACACTGTTATTAACCCTATAAGGCTAACTTGTGTAGCTGATGGGAGGGGGGGTTCACTTTTCCACCAACAGCTAAATAAGAATTTTAAAATATTAAAGTCTTGTTGGTCATGAGAATAGCCATACACAAACTCTAATTCAGAAAGCTTCACTGTGGTTGGTAAGGCATCTACTTGTTAACCAACCTTATTAATTTTAAGGTCTATAGATTATTTAATGACATGGGCAAGTGATAAACTTAATCGTTATTTGTTGGTAAAATTTTGTCTGTTTCTAACCTGCACTTATCCCAGCTGAGGCACGAGGATTGCCCCCTTCCCTGGGCTATGCAGCAAGCACAAGCTCATTCTGTCTCAAAAAAACGATGACCCTGGCATATGAAGTCGGGAGGAGTCAGTTTTCTTTTTCCACTGTCTCAGTGGTCCAGCTCAAATTTTTCAGGGTTGGCTGCAAGGGTCTTCCACTACTGAGCTATCTCACTACCCACCCTTACTCCTTGTTTTTTTTTTTTAATTTGCCCCAGTTTTTTCACTATTAGAATTAATATTTGAAAGCCAGGCAGTAGTGGCGCATACCTTTAATCCCAGCACTCAGGAGGCAGAGGCAGGCGGATCTCTGGGAGTTCGAGGCCAGCCTGGTTTACAAGAGCTAGTTCCAAAGCTACAGAGAAACCCTGTCTCAAAAAAAAAAAAAAAAAAAAAAAAAAAAAAAAAAAAAAAAAAATTTAAAAAAAAAATATCTGTGGCATTTGAGCCCCCCCCCGAACAAGCCCCATAAAANAAAAAAAAAAAAAAAAGAATATTTGAATAACAAATTCTCTGTGGCTTTGGAGCCTGTCCCGGAACTAGCTCTGTAGACCAGGCTGGTCTCGAACTCACAGAGATCTGCCTGCCTCTGCCTCCTGAGTGCTGGGATTAAAGGCGTGCGCCACCATCACCTGGCTGAATAACAAAATTTTGACTAAATCTTATACCTTTTGTATTCTTTTCAAGATGGGTTATTGTTACGTTGCCTACATCAATAAGTCCACTTCAGCCCCCCAAGAAGCTGGACTACGTGGCATGCCCAGACTTAAGTCATTCACCTTTCAATGTCAACAGAAGCTTTCTGTTGAAATTTTATGCACACAAAGAAAATGAGGCAAGCAATAAAATAATTGTTAATCACAGGGAAATAAAGCATAAGGAAATGCATAAGGAAGGAAATGCAGTCAGCATTGTGAACAGGACTTGCATAGCCCCGGTTCCCACCCGGAATAATGACTGACCAGAGTATGGGTCTAGCCCAGTTGAAGGGAAGAGAGAGGAGTGTGTGTGACAGGGGCTGGTGGGAAGAGGGGGGCTCAGGCTCCAGCTTTCCTCGGGGAGTCAGTAGAGAACACTCGGAAGAGAAATGGAGGTGCACCCAAACAAATGGTATTTAACCAGTGTTTCTAAGTGCACTTAGCAGGTAATGGGAAAAAGTTTTTGCTTTGGAAATCATGTGGATTTTTTTGTAACACCACTGAACTCCTTTATTCTTTTTTTTTTTTTTTTTTTCTGTCTGCATGGATGTCTGCACACCAGAAGAAGGCACCAGATCTCATTACAGATGGTTGTGAGCCGCCACCATGTGGTTGCTGAGAATTGAACTCAGGACCTTTGGAAGAGCATCCAGTGCTCTTAACCTCTGAGCCATCTCTCTACCCCCCTCCTTTATTCTTTAAATCATTAAGTCTCACGCCACCAGCACCACCCCCTTTGGTTTTTTGTTTTGGTTTAGTTTGGGTTTTGGGTTTTGGTTTTTTTTTTTTTTTTTTTTTTTTTTTTTTTTTTTGAGACTGTGTGACTTGTAGCCCAAGGTGGCTTGGAACTGGGTTTGTAGCTGAGGAAGACTTTGGACTCCTGTGCTTACCTGTGCCTGCCCAGTGCTGGGATTGCAGTCGTGGGCCACCATGCCTGTTTTTACTACTTATTTACTTACTGTGGTTCTGGTGGGCCAGCCTGGGGCTAGACAAGCATTCTACCCACTCCCAGCCTTCCATTCATTCATTGATCCCTAAGGCGGGGCTTTGCAGTGTAGCCCAGGTTGGCCGTGAACTGGTGATCCTCCTGCCTTCTCTTACTAAGTACTTGATTGAGCAAGGCCCACCACACCTGACCTCATTTTTAGTCTTGTGCCTCTAATGCAGTGGTTCTCAACCTTCCTAATGCTGTGACCCTTTTAATATAGTCCCTCGTGTTGCAGCGACCCTCAAACATAAAATTATTTTTGTTGTTACTTCATAACTGACTTAGCTACTGTTACGATAGATATGTAGATATCTGATGTGACCCCAAAGGGGTCATGACCCATAGGTTGAGACCCTGTGCTCTGATGCCCTAGAGAGGAACGAGTGGTTGTGGCCAGGGCAGAGGCAGACCTGTGTTTCCTGTGCACTCACTAAATGGATTTGGTTCCACACTTAAGAGAAAAAAAGAGTGAAAACAAAATTTTTTTTTTGAGACAGGGTTTCTCTGTGTAGCTTTGAGCCTTGTCCTGGAACTCACTCTGTAGACCAGGCTGGTCTCAAACTCACAGAGATCTGCCTGCCTCTGCCTTTCAGGCACTGGGATTAAAAGTGTTCACCACCACAGCCCGGTGAAAACAGTTTTTTCTCCAGACTATAAGAGTAGCTCACTGGAGAATGCCTGCCTATGTGTGAGGCCCTGGAGTCAATACAAGCATATATATAACTTTAAACAAAATTCATCCTTGGTTTACTCTAACAGTGATATTTTGCTTGTTCGTCAGTTGCTGTTAGTCTGTTTTTGAGACAGGATCAAACTAACTCACTGTGTAGGCCTAGGCTGTCCTCAGACTGATGATCTTCAAGTGCTGGGCTTTCAGGCAAGTGCCACCACGCCTGGCAAACATAGTGTGTTTATGTCTTAAATTTTTGGGGGAAGGTTTTTTCTTTCTTTTTCTTCTCTTTACATTTCCGTTGTTCTCTTAGGTACTTCTTGATACTTGAGTCTAAAAACCGGTGGAAAGTTAAAGTGATCACCAAAGCAGGATAATTTTTTTTTTTTTTTTTTTTTTTTGGTTTTTTGAGACAGGGTTTCTCTGTGGCTTTGGAGCCTGTCCTGGCACTAGCTCTGTAGACCAGGCTGGTC
>NW_026067927.1:14286193-14288693 GCF_014885135.2 Alexandromys fortis
TGGCCTCGAACTCCCAGAGATCCGCCTGCCTCTGCCTCCCGAGTGCTGGGATTAAAGGCGTGCGCCACCACCGCCTGGCTAGCAGGATAAATATTGGGCTTCATGCTTTCTCTCTTTTTCCTAACTCATTCACTACAACTGGCTGGTAGCTCAGTGGGCTGGAGTTGGCGTCTTATCTCTAGAACCAGAAGCCTTCCCTTGAGAGTGCCGCTCCTCATCTTCCTCCACTTCTGGTCCTGGAGTCTAGTTTCAAATTGAAGGAGCCAAGACCAGTTCTCTTTAGTGCTGGAGAGATGTGCTGTGTTCATTTTGTTTTGTTTGTTTGGAAAGATGGGCTCTACCCTAAGGCCTTACGGTGCTAGGCAAGCACTTTACCACTGAGCTACAGCCCCAGCCTGGATATTTTTCACAGCTGTAAAACAGAGGCCTTATACTACAGATGTTGTTCAGTGGTAGAGTACAAGTGCAAGCCTCTGGGTCCAATCCCTTGCACACACACATACACACACACTCATACACTCCAAAAACACACCAGGTGTGGTGGCTCATATCTGTAATACACTTGGTAGGCTAAAGTATGAAGATCATCATGAGTTTAAGGCTAGCCTGGGCTACACAGCAAGTTACAGTTCAGGCAGAGCTAAAGTGAGACCCTGCCTTAAAAAAAAAGTAAAATACAACTACTTTTCCTAAATCTCTCTTTTAAAACAAATTTTTTTTTTTTTTAGTTTTTCGAGACAGGGTTTCTCTGTAGCTTTGGAGCCTATCCTGGCACTAACTCTTGTAGACCAGGCTGGCCTCGAACTCACAGAGATCCACCTGCCTCTGCCTCCCGAGTGCTGGGATTAAAGGCGTGCGCCACCACCGCCCGGCTTTTAAAACAAATTTTAAAGGATATTTTTTTTATGTGTATGGCTGTTTTGTTTTGCCTGCATATATGGCTGTGTACCATTGGATGCAGTGTCCATGGAGGCTAAACGGGGTGTTGGATCCCTGGAGCTGGAGTTACAGAGAGATGTAAGCCACCATGTGGATTCTGGGAATCAAACCCTGGTCCTCTGGAAAAGGCAGTTAAGTTAAGCCATGGCTATTTAACCCCTGCAGTCCCCTCCCACCCCCAACTCTCTCATCTCTTAATTATGATTGTTCGGAAAATTACTTGCTTCCTTTCTGGCTGAGTGCTTGGCTTGGGAACGCCTTCAAGTTGTACTTACAAATTAATCACTGGTACTGGAGAGATGGCTTCAGTGGTTGGGAGTGCTTGCTGCTTTTGCAGAGAACCTGAGTTCAGTTCCCAGCACCCATCTTAAGTGTTAACAACCAACCCTAATTTCAGTTTCAGGAGATCTGATGCTCTCTTTTGGCCTCTGCAAACACACACACACACACACACATTCACATACACATAAAGAAAAATAAAATAAATATTTTTAAATGAAGTAAAGACTCTAAGTACAAAAGAAGAAATTAGCGGACACTCTACAAAATAGTTTTAAAGGAAAAATCTAGGAAATGTCAATAAAAAACAAACAAATCCAGAAAATGTCAATTAAAAAAAAATCCACCTGGCAGTTGTGGTGCATGCCTTTATTACCAGTCCTCCAGAGCCAGAGGCAGGCGGATCTCACTGTTACGTGTGTGTGTGTGTGTGTATGTGTGTGTGTGTGCGTGTGTGTGTGTTTGTGCTTGCATGTGTGTGTGCACACGCGTGTGCGTTCATGGGAGTTATGTGGTCTATGTAGGGTATATTCACATATATGTAATCAGGTGTGCACACCCGTGCACATACACAGAGACCTGAGGAAGATGTGGGTGTTCCACTTAATCACTCTCTATGTTATTCCCTTGAGACGGGGTTTAATTCTGAACCTGGACATAGGCTGGTGGTCAGTAAACCCCGAGAGCCTCTGGTCTTCTCTTCCTTCAGCGATGGCTGTACAGGCACACACACAGCTTTCTACATGGATGCTGTTTTCCAAACTCAGTTCCGCATGCTTTCACAGCCACTGCACCATCTCCCAGCCATACATGTATATGCGCATACATGTGATATGTAATGACTTTCACTGGATAGGATTAAGTGTATAAGACACAGACTTGTGCCGGGCGGTGGTGGCGCATGCCTTTAATCCCAGCACTCTCTGTGCTGGGCAGGCAGATCTCTGTGAGTTTGAGGCCAGCCTGGTCTAGAAGAGCTAGTTCCAGGACAGGAACCAAAAAGCTACAGAGAAACCCTGTCTCGAAAATCCAAAAAAAAAAAAAAAAAAAAGACACAGACATGAACTTTTTTGAGATGTCTTGCTCTGTGTGGTTTGCTATCCAGGCTGGTCCTCCTGACACAGCGTCATTATTAGCTGATGATACAGGCATGCCCTGCCGTGCCCAGCTGGACACTGCTCACACAGCATATATATTTTTATCATTATTATTTTGAGACAAGGCCTCATATAGCCCAGATCAGCTTGGAACTTCTGATTCTCCTTTGTCTACCTCCTGTGTT
>NW_026067927.1:14292863-14325012 GCF_014885135.2 Alexandromys fortis
AGATGTCTTAGAGCTTCTACTGCCCGGGCGCCAGCAAGGTAGATCATCCCAAACACTTCCTGCACACGAATTCTAATTGGTCTTAAAAATAAAAACCTGGGTCAGATGTCAGGGTAAAGGATGAAAGATCAGAGAAGTAAAGGAGCCAGGCACTAGAGAGACTTTTTTCGTTTTTTTTACTGAGTCCTTAAACTAAAGGGAGCAAGATCCTGTTTTCATGAATCCTCAGACCGAATATCTTGAGCTCCTGTCTCCTCTTGTGAGATCCATCTGCCTCTGTTTCTCCAATGCTGGGGTTAAAGGTGTGTGCCACCACTGCCTGGTCTCTAAGGCTAACTAGTGTGGCGAACTCCACACTCTGATCGTCAGGCAAGCTTTATTTGTTAAAGCACAAACAAGATGTCACCACAACTTCCCATTTTTGTTAATTTTTACCCTCTTAATTCTCCCATTTTAACCTACTTGATTTTTCTTTGTGTCACTGGGCAATTACCTGGTGCTGTTTTGTATTCATTTGGCTTTTATTTATTTGGTCTTCCCAGTAGAACGCTACGTTCATGGGAAATGATGTTTCCTGCCCAGCATCTTTGGGGTTTTGTTTTTGGGGGATGTTTTTGTTTTGATTTTGTTCTCTCTCTCTCTCTCTCTCTCTCTCTCTCTCTCTCTCTCTCTCTCTCTCTCTCTGTGTGTGTGTGTGTGTGTACACCTATGTGGATACATGCACGTGAGTGTAAGTACCTATGGAGACAAGAGGGCATTGGATTCCTTGAACCTAGAGTTACAGGTGGTTGCGAGGCCCCTAGTGCGAGTGCGGGGAACCAAACTCAGGTTCTCTGGAAGAGCAGCACACGGTGCTCTTAACTGATGAATTAACTCTCCACCTCCTGTGAGACCAAAACAGGTTTCCGTTTGCAGTTAGGACAGTTAAGAATAAATTCCTCCGGGTGGTGGTGGTGCACACCTTTAATCCCAGCATTCAAGAGGCAGAGGCAGGCAGATCTCTGTGAATTCAAGACCATCCTGGATTGTTCCAGGACAGGCAAGGCTGTTACACAGAGAAACCCTGTCTAGAAGTTAAAAAAAAAAAAAGTTCCTGTACGGGTTAACATTTCGGTTTGTAATTAAATAGTTAAACAAGTTGCTGTTTGCCCAAGCTAAGGTTCCTTCTTTCCTTTTCTTTCTTTTTCTTTTCTTTTCTTTTCTTTCTTTCTTTCTTTCTTTCTTTCTTTCTTTCTTTCTCTTTTTTTGTTTTTTTGAGACATGGTTTCTCTGTATCTTTGGACTTTTTCTCTTTTATAAAGATCTATTTAATGTATAAGGCTCTGGAGAAATTGCTCAGTGGTTAAGAGCACTGCCTGCTCTTCTGAAGGTCCTGAGTTCAATTCCTAGCAGCCACGTGGTGGCTCACAACCATCTGTAATGAGATGTGGTGCCCCTTTGAGGAAGAGACCTGGTCAATTATCCTCATCAACTTAGACCATGAAACCCAATATGGACAAGCTCAACAGAACCGCCATATATGGGCTATCCATGCATGCTTCAACATTGCCAGGGCATAAATTTCATTCATTGTTTATGTATACGAGTGCTCTATCTACCTGTACATCTTTATGCCAAAATAGTGCATCAGATCCCACTATAGATGGTTGTGAGCTACTATGTGGTTGCTGGGAATTGAACTCAGGACCTCTGGAAGAGCAGCCAGTGCTCCTAACCGCTGAGCCATCTCTCCAGCTCATTTTTGTTGTTGTTGTTGTTCTGTTTTGTTTTGTTTCTTCAATGTAGGGTTTCTCTGTATAATAGCCCTGGCTGTCCTGAAACCTATTTTGTACACCAACCTGAAGTCAAACTCACAGAGATCCGCCTGCCTCTGCTTCCTGAGTGCTGGGAGTAAAGGCGTGCGCCACCACTACCCAGCTCCTTGCAGTTTCTCTAACAATGTATTAACAGCCAACTCAGTCATCCCTGTAACACTTTATCTCTCCCATAAAAGGGACCTTAAGAGGCTAACAGGGGCTGCTCTCTAAAATCTCACCTTAGGGAGAAGCAGGTAGACCGGCTAGTCCCAGGGGCACCCAGCCCAAAATCATGCTTACTTTAATCAGGCAGTTGACTTGTTTTTCCTCTTCGAAGTCGGCAGGCTTAATGCAAATGGGGTATTGTAGCCTAGGCTGGCCTCAAACTTGCTATGTAGCTGAGGATAACCTTCTCTCTCCACCTTCCAAGTGCTAGGATCATAGGTATATGCTCTTATTGTATGCAGTGGTTTAAATAAATTGGTCCCCATAGGTCCATAGGATGTGGCCTTGTTGGAGTAGGTATGGCTTTGTTGGAAGAAGTGGTCACTGGTGGCAGGTTTGAGGTCTCACATGCTCCCTCCATGCCCAGCAGTTCACTTCCTGCTGCCTGCAGATCTGATGGAGACCTCTCAGCTCCTTCCCTAGCACCTTGTCTGCCTGCATGCTACCGTGCTATGCTACCGTGCTTGCCCCTATGATGACAATGGACTAAACCTATGAACTGTAAGTCAGACCCAATTAATGTTTTCCTTTATAAGAGTAGCCGTGGTCAAGGTGTCTCTTCACAGCAATAGAAACCTGAACTAGCGCGGCTGTCTTCCTTATCGCGGCAGAAGTTACTCACAGAAGCCCCGGCAGCCGCTCTCCCATCCCATGCACCTTGACTAGTACCTAAATGCCTCCGTGACTCTCATCAGCAGCCCTGGTAGCACGGTTGCCTCCTCCCCTGGAAAAGCTGCTGAACTAGGACAAGGACAGTAGATGGTACCAAGCCTAAGAAAAGGACATTGTTGCCCTGAGGGAAAGAAATCACTGCAGGGCTTGGAAAGCAGCAATCTTGACCCCAACCCTGCTTACCAGAGAAACAAAAACTCTTCCTCACAGAGTGGTATTGGTGGAAAACAAAATGAATGAGCTTAACTTCAAAGCGTAGAAGCGTGTCAAGAACCCCTGGCAGAGGGGCCACATTTCAGTGCTGCCCTTTCTGCTGGCCGCTGTGATGCCGCTGAGACTGGCGGGATCGGCTAGTGACTGCCGTGGAGGATTTCCAGGCCGTGACTTTTCTTATGCTCTGCTGAGTTTTGTCAAATATTTGTGGTCTCAGTATCTTATTGATCTTACTCCGCTCCCTTTTTATTTTATTGATTGATGCTAAAAGATGCACAAGGTATAGAGCTTTAATGTGAATAATGAGTTAGATAGCTGAACCTCGAGGATCTGAAGCGAAGGTCCTTGTGGTTTGAGGATGTACAAATAGGGGCTGGAGCGATGGCTCGGAGGTGAAGAGCATTCCTAGCACCCTCATGGTGGCTCACGACCGTCTGTAACAACACTTTCAGGGCATCTTCCCGAAGTGCCCTTCTGGCCATTGTGTGTACTGGGCATACACTTGGTGCAAAACATATGTGCAGGCAAACATTTATAACCATAAAATAAAGATAAATCTTAAAGGAGTGTATAAATAGAGCTAGGTGGATTTCTGTAGAGTTTGCTTGCTAAATGCATGGGGGTTAGAATTAGATTTTGCTTTTCCATGTAAACAAGCTGACTTAGTGGTAAAGTACTTGCCTAACATTTAGCAGGTCCTAGGTTCAATCTTTAGCACTCTAGAGGAAGAACAAAAGGAATGGGAGGGAGGGAGGGAGGGGGAGGAAAAATAAATATCTCTCTGAGGGCTGGAGACATGACTCCACGATTAAGAGTACAGACTGTTCTTGCAGAAGACCTGAGTTAAGTTCCAGCACCTTCATCAGGAAGCTCACAGTTACCTTTAACTCAGGCTCTGGGACATCCAGCGACACACACACACACACATGTGCATATTCATGATATTCATATTCACAGACACACATATACATAAATAAATAAAAATGCTTGTTTGTTTGTTTTTTGAGACAGGATTTCTCTGTGTAGCCCTGACTGTCCTGGAACTCATTCTGTAGACCAGGCTGGCCTCGAACTCAGAGATCTGCCTGCCTCTGCCTCCTGAATGTTGGGATTAAAGGTGTGCACCACCACCTGCCAACATATAACAATTCTTTAAAAAGTAAATCTTTCTTTGGCCTCTGTAGACCAGAGAAGAAGACAGGAACCAAGATGGGAAAATGGATGTGCTACATTTTAAACTTGAACTTCCCCTGCAAGCCACGGAGCATGTTTTCGGGGTGCAGCTTATGCTGACCTTCTCCTACCAACTGCATGTGAGTCAATCCTCTCTGAGTCCTCTCCTTTTCCTCCTTTCTGGGGACAACCACACCACAGATGGCTCTTATGGAATATTGTTGGGGACTTAACATAGGCAAATTGAATATTAAATTATTTTGAAAGGTTTCAGTACCCCGATATTAAATCTCTCTGTTGATGCAGTTGATGAAGTCAGATCAGGCAGAATTAAAAGTCCAGGTTTAATGAGCAAAGCACCCTTGGGTGGTTCTTGGGGGAAGAAAGCAGGAGAGAAATTAGGCCAGGGATCTAGGTGACAGGTCTTAAACACCCTGTAGGCGCGGTCTTGAGTAGTTCTGGGGGAGGAGCCAACCCTTGGTGGGCTTTCTAAGAAGGGTAGGTTTTGGAATGGGGGAATGAGACTGGAGCAGAGATTCCTAACATCATCTGATTAACTATTAATAGGTCAGAGGGTTCTGGGTAGAAAGGTTCCTGGGTGGACTAGCCCAGGTATGCCAGGCCTGTCAGCTTTAGCTGCAGACAGGTGGCTGGTGAAACCCCCAGGCTCCTCAGACTGGACAGTAACATCTCCCTTTCTATGGTTTCAGAGGATGTCAACCTTCGTGATGCAGAGCATGGCGTTTCTTCAGTCCTCCTTTGCTGTTCCTGGGTCACAGTTGTATGTCAATGGCGATCTGAGGCTACAGCAGAAGCAGCCACTGAGCTACCGAGGCCTGGATATCAGATACAATGTAAGGATGCTTCTTGTGGTCTAGTTCTGGATATCAGATACAATGTAACCATGCTTCTTGTGGTCTAGCTCCTTCATTTCCATGTTTACCATATCATTTGAAGGAAGAGAAATTCAAGCTTAGAAATAGCATTTAGATCTTTGAAGAATGTGTGTATGTGCACCACAGATGTGCAGTGTTGGATCCCAGCCCAGGTTCTCTGGAAGAGCAAACAGTGCTCTTAACTGCTGAACTTTCTTCTCTCCAGCCCCATCACGGATTCTTTCAAAATGTAGAAGGGAAATTGGAGCCCTGGCTCAGTGGTTAGGAGCATTGTTCTTCCAGAGGACCCAAGACTGATTTCCAGCACCCAGGTGGAAGCTTACGATTGCTTGTAATTCCATCTCTAGTGGATCCAACACTCTCTTCTGGCCTTCTTAGTGCTTCACACACAAAGCACACAGAAACACATGCAGGCAAAACACACGCATATAAAAAATAATAATTTAAAAAATATATATAAAAGACACACCTTGGTTTATACCCTTAAAAGAGGGGAAATGTTCTTATTGAGGAACTAAACTGCCGTTTTCAGGTACACATATTCCAAATGTATCTGTGCTAGTTTATCATTTTCTGTGACCAAACACCTGAAAAAGCAACCTAAAGCAGGAGAGATTGATTTTGCACACAGTTTCAGAGGTTTTAGTCCAGTCTGGTGGGAAAGGAGACAAAAGAGCTCACTCTATGACCAGCAGGAAGCAGAGTAGAGTAGACAGGGGCCAAAGCAAGATGCAGCCCCTGAAGACAACCAGGCCCCACAACCTTCAGGCCCCACCTTCAGGAGCTCCACTCCCCAAACCACCCGATGTCTGTTCACAATTGACTTCATTGGTGGGCCAAAACGTTGATCATGTCTGAGCCCTCATGTCTTAGACTTCTGTGGAAATGCCTTACACCCAGAGGTGTGCTCTACTAAACTCCCAAGTGTTGCTCAGGCCAAACAATTTGACCATCAAGACTGACCGTCACATCTTCCAAATGATCTTGTAAAATGCCTATGTAAATACATTTTTAAAAAATACGAGTCACCACTTACTGAGCAGGTGACATATGCCAGCCCAGAGTGAGAAAGTTTACAGATTGGGTGTGGTGGCATGCCTGGCCTAGTTGTCCCCTGCTTGGAACACTGAGGTGGAAGTATCACTTGAAGCCAGGAATTAAAAAGACTAGCCTGGGTAACTGAGCAACACCCCATCTCAAACAGAAATAAAAAGAGAGAGAGAGAGAGAGGCTTGTATGTCACGTTTTAAATCTCCATAGTGTAAATGAGCAACGCCCCATCTCAAACAGAAATAAAAAAGAGGTTTATTTAAGTCATGTTTTTCAGTCCCCGTAGTGGCTTCCTGACTGGCCAGCCCTGAGCGTTGTCTATTCAAGAGCCCTATGGCCATGGCACATGCCAACAGGACCAGGGGTGGAGAGGGCAAACTTAAAACTACACAGTTAGCATAGCTGTTTTCCTTGAACAAAAAGGGGAGGAAAAGTGTTATTTTTATATAAAAAACAACCTAGACCCATGGAAAAAACCTTTAGCCGTCTCCCAGCTCTGCGGCCTCTTGTCCTTCCCTCATTACCCTTGCTACATCCGGCCACACGCATGGGCCCTTCTGCTCTTCTTTGAACCCACAAAAGGCTCCTGCCTTTTGCTCTGTGTGTGTGTGTGTCTGTGTGTGTGTTTGTGATGAAACTGTGGGAGGTGGACATTAGCCCTTATTTCTGTCACCGCAAAAGAATTTGTTCATCCCTGAAAAAAAAGCTCACTGAAAGAGAGCTGGAGAGAATTTCAGTTCCCAGCACCTGCATCTGGTTGCTTATAACTACCTGTAACTCTAACTCCAGGGGGATCCAATGCCCCTGGCTCCATGGGCACCTGTACCCCCCCCCCCCACAAAACCTATAAATAAAAAAAAACAAAACTCTAAAAATGATTACTGAAACAATTGGTCCCAAGAATAAGCGTGTGGTGTCTGGGCTCTGGGTGGTCTCCAGGACTGAGCCCGTGTGCAGCAGGGTAGAAAGACCAGGGGGATGGGGTGCTCACAGTTTGTCCTCTTGCCTTGCCCCAGGTGTCTGTGATCAATGGCACTAGTCCTTTTGCCCATGACTACGACCTCACTCGCATTGTTGCCGCCTATCAGGAGAGGAACGGTGAGTTACCAGTAGAGGCCACTGGGCCACTGCCCTCAGACTTCCCAGGTTGTGGGGTCCATGAAAACAGACAACTGGAATGGTTTTCATGATGACAGTCACAGACCCAGTGGCGGCTCTGTGATGGGAGGTGGATGGGCTTGCCAGAACTTGTCTTCTGTGTCCTGTCTTCAAAGCCACATCCCTTCCCACGTGCCGCCTCTCCTGTAGCCCAGCAGGCTAGTGATCAATCGCTCTTCTTATTTATCCCATCACTGGCCTGGCTGGTTTTCTCTTATTAGTGTGTATTCAAGCCTAATTGATTTATCCCTCATAGCATACCTATTTAAGAAAAAAAAAAAAACAGTGACAATTTACTGTTCAGTTTCCAGACAGCTGCTGATGACGTGTGTCAGGCAGTCCACATCTGTAGCCTGACTACAGATAGCGTTTGTTCCCTGGAGGAGCATCCCCATGCTTGACGTAGCACACCAGGCTGGTTGGTGGCCTAGCATTTTCACTAAAGGCATCAAACTGTTTCTTGGCAGCAAGACATTATAGAGGACACCACAGATATTGCCCATGTGGAAGGCTCGCAACTCCAGCATTTCTGAATAAATCTGACAACCACTGGCCTGAAAATCAAGTCTTTTCCTCTTTATTTCATTCACTCTTTGTCCATATATAAATAGTTTCATACAACTATCATTTTTGGAGGCTGAGAGCTCCTGCCTAGTGTGTACAATACCCTGGGTTCAGTCGCCAGTACCACATAAAGCCTAAAGCACAGTAGCACACACACTTGCAGCCCCAGCCCTCAGCAGGCTGGACGGAAGTATCAGAAGTTCAAGGTCATCCTTGGCAATGTAGCCAGTAGGCGGCCAGCTTGAGTTACAGAGGCTCTGTCAGAAAGAAAAAGAAAAGATAAAGAAAGAAGCCAGTGGGATGCTCGGTGGGTAAGAGCATTTTCAGTTAAGCCTGATGACCCAAGTTCTATACCTAGGACTCACGTGGTGAAGGGAGAGAGCTGCTACAGCTACGCACACACATTAAATAAATGAATGTATTTAAAGAGGACGTGACTGGTGAAATGGATCAGCAGTTAAGGGTACTTGCCACTGGCAGGACGGTAGTGGCGCACGCCTTTAATCCCAACACTTGGGAGGCAGAGGCAGGTGGATCTCTGAGTTTGAGGCCAGCCTGGGACAGAGTTTCAGGACAGCCAGGGCTACACAGAGAAACCATGTCAAAAAAAAAAAAAAAAAAAAGAAAGAAAAAGAAAAAAAAATCTGCTACTTTTCCACATTATACTGGGGTTCCCAGTAGCCATGTTAGGCAGCTCACAACTGCACAACTGCCTGTAACACCAACTCCAGGGGATCCAACACATCTGGCCTCTACAGATTACACACAAGTGTACACAAACACACGCCCACAAATAAGTCTTAGAAACAGAAGAGGAACACTTTGGGATACAAATTCTTATTTACCTATGTAATAAAAATATTTCCCCTACACACTTTAGCACTCCAACTGCTACTTTTTCTAGAAACAGAATTTCCTCAGTTAGCTCTTCAGCAATGGCAGACCACAGCAATCCTTTGCTAGGATTTGACATATCGTAGCAGAAGTATTTTGACAAGTATTTTAAATAATGTGTAAGAACTTTGCAAATTCAATTGCTCTTTTTATTTCTTTGCATTTTGGAATGCAGAATATCCCCCTGTATTCAAAGACTACTTATATTTTGGATTAAGGATTAATGCTTGTGTTGCAGTTACCACTGTCCTGAGTGACCCCAACCCCATCTGGCTGGTGGGCAGGGCTGCCGAAGCGCCCTTTATAATCGACGCTGTCATCCGGTATCCTGTGGAAGTCATTTCATATCCTTTATGCTCGCCAGCCAGTGCTGGCTCTGCCCCACTAAGAAAGGAAGGGTTCCTTCGCTCTCCCAAGTAGGAACAGATGTGGGGTTCACAAGACAGGAAATTGCTGCTGCGCTGTAGCCCCCACACAATGACTGCAGTCCCACAGGAGGGAAAAATCCATTTCCTGTCCCTGCTTCTTTCTTAGCAATTCTTCTGGGTCAGGATTATTCATATTTATAGGTTAATAATCTCTGCTTATCCATTGTATCTTAAGAGTATTTGAAATATTCTATTTCCCATCTGACCTGAACTTTGGGGGTAACTGTTTCTTATGTGTGGCCGTTGCCTCCTTAACGTTTTGTACTTACCAGCCAGGCTTCTGGGAAATGATTAAGTTTGCCTGGGTCCAGTATGTCAGCATCCTGCTCATCTTCATCTGGGTATTTGAAAGAATCAAAATCTTCGTGTTTCAGAACCAAGTAGTGACCTCCATTCCTGTAGCCGTGCCCCAGGGAGAGCTGGGTAAAGAGCACTTATCCTGAGAAGACCCCATCAGGAGACTCTGAGGGACCAGGACGTCCCTGTCTTCTGGGAACTGTCATTTTATAACCTTTCTGCAAAGAGCCTGCTGGACACTTTGAGGCTTGCATGGTTGCCCCTCAGAGACAAAGACCGGTTCTCCTGACCTTACACTCCACAAGCCCTGTGCCTTCAAAGCACCCAGGAAATCCACAAGGCCAAGTTTGTGGAAAGGATTACAGGGTAACGAGAGGCTATGATTTTTGTTTGGTTTTGTTTTTTTGTTTATGCTTTGGTCTTGGATTTCAAGAGAAAATTGCAGTCAGCTCATGCATCTTTTGAAAGAGTCTGGTCAAAGACTTTACCTCTTTTGAACTGGAATGCCATGTGCACTCATCCCCCAGTATAAGCTACTTTTTAGCTTCTTCGTGGCTCTCACGAGAAATATGCAAGTCTCTAGTACTTTCCACTCCTAGTATCTACACAATGCCCATTCAGAACTTTGATTTCCAGAACTGAAGCCTTTGACTGGAGAACTGAAGGGGGCAGGGCAGAGCCTAAATACAAGAGTCCCAGAAACAGGCACGTGCAGTTGGGTAACTTAAGGGCAGGAGGACCAGACACCTGCCTTCGGGCTAATAGATGGGGTCTGTCATCAGCTCAGCTCAACAGCCCTCTGTTCCTGCCCTACAGTGGCTGGCTCTATGCCCTGTTTCTTGCCCTCTGTCTGTGCCCCCGGGATGGCGGCTGAAGTCAGAAGTGCTGTTTCATTCGGTCTGTCCTCCCCTACCCCCAGCAGCAGGGAAGGACGTCAGGCTTCTAACAACAGGTTCTTTCTCTCTGGCCTTCACCCAACAGTCTGGCCACTTGCCACTCCTCTTTGATGGCCTTCCCCCTTTCTGAAAGGATATGGGTGGCAGAGGGGTAGTTGGTGGTCTTGGCTTCCATTGCCTGACAGCCACAGGGTTTATTTGAAGGCTGAGCTGAAAACTCAGTTGCTTGCAGTTCTGTTGACTAAGGAGCAGGGTACTCAGCAGAGGGGAGGCTTTGGGGAAGCAGGAGGAGCAGCAAGTAAAGAAGAGGCTAAGCGGAGCATCTGACAGAGGGACTAGCCGCCCAGCCAGGCAGCCCTCTCATCTAAAGGCGTATCTAAAAGGAACATGGCCAGAACAAGCTTCTACTTTGCATAGAAAGTTGTTATTTGGCCTCATTCTTGTGCTGAGCAAGTGTGCAGTCTTAAAGGACAGGCGGCTCTGTTTATGACTCCACCATGCCATTAGCCCTGGAAGGACATACCTACCCTACCGCCCGGGGCCTCATGTCTCACCCTAAACACGCTCCTAGGTTTATGTCTTAGTTTACCTTGGAGTCTCAGTTTTGATTTCCAGAGCAGCATTCTGGAAGACTGAGCAAAATAAGAGTTTTGAAAACAAAGCTATTCTGAAGTTTTCAAGCAGAAAAATTCCCTAGCACTGGTTTCTCACTTCACCTGTGCAGCTGTTTATGTGCCTGGTTTTTTTTTTTTTTTTTTTTTCCTGGAGATGTAATGGAAAATGGTCTCTGATTTCAATCTCACAAAGGTTACGAGAGGGTTAGGATGGAGCTCAGTTGGAAGAGTGCTTGCCTGGCATGCACAGAGCCCTGGGTGCCATCCCCAGCATCATATAAAAATGTCATGGTGGCACAAGTCTAATCCCAGCACCCGGGAGGCGGAGGCAGAAGGATGAGAAATTCAAGACCATCCTTGAGTTAGAACCCAGCCTGGGATACTTGAGACCTTGTCTCAATAAAATAAGGAGATGGAGGAGGTGTGTGATCAGAATATATTGTATGGAAGAAAAGATTCAGAAAGATGACCAAAGATATAGACCGCTCTGCATTATACTAAACTATTCTGTGCAAAATTTGTATAGAGAACTCAATGATGTTTTATAAGTTTCTGATTAAAATGTCTGGAAAAGAAGTTTCCTGTGGCTTCTGATGGGCGGGGGGGGGGGGGGGAACAGAGAGGGACGGGCTGCACACGACTGATTTTTCCACAGCCGTGCACTGACAATGTTCTGCCTGAAGACCCTGGAGCTTTTGTTAGGTATTTGGCAAAAGCCTGCTCGGCCAACCCCAAGTAAAGAACGGTTTTCTTTGGCGTCCACAGGGCAAATGAAAGACACGGGCTGGAAAATTACAGCTGTTTGGTAAGTATCAGGTTATTTCCAGATCAGATGCTGGTGGGGTAGTTCTGGGCCTGAGTCACACAGAGGAAAAATCGTGGAAAATATACAGGATCACAATTGGGCTATACCTCAGCCAGCTTGAGCTAATTACTCACCGTGGGAAGAACAGAGCTCTGATTTTGCCAGATGCTCGGTGCAGCTTCTGTTTGAATAAGGGGAGGCCTAGGTTAACAAAGCTCTCTTCAACTTTTGTTCATCATCTTCTCCCTTCCACTTCTTCATATCCATGCATTTGAAAGTAAGTTCTGTATATTTTTGACCAAGTAAATCCTGTCTACTGGAGAAAATGTGTAAATCACACAAACCTTAGTTTATTTATTTTTATTGAAACTGGGTCTTGTTATGTAACCCAGGGTGGCCTTACACTTCAACACTTCAGGCAATCCTTCTGCCTCAGTTTCTCAAGTGCTGGAATTACAGGAATGACCCACCAAGCCTGACATTAAAATCTGGGTTTTTGTTTGGTTTTTGTTTTTGTTTGTTTTCCCATTTTTTTTTCTTTTTTGGTTTTCGAGACAGGGTTTCTTTTCTTTTTTTTAATACAAAGTACACATTCTTTTTTTAAAGTATTTTATTTATTTGTTATGTATATAATATTCTGTCTGTGTGTATGTCTGCAGGCCAGAAGAGGGCACCAGACCTCATTACAGATGGTTGAGAGCCACCATGTGGTTGCTGGGAATTGAACTCAGGACCTTTGGAAGAGCAGGCAATGCTCTTAACCTCTGAGCCATCTCTCCAGCCCGAGACAGGGTTTCTTTGTAGCTCTGGCTGTCCTGGTCTCACTCTGTATGTAGACCAAGCTGGCCTCAAACTCACAGAGATCCACCTGCCTCTGCTCCCTGATTACTAGGATCAAAGGCATGTGTCACCACCATCGGGCTCAAACTTTACATTTTTAAAGAAAATAACGGCCATCTAAATCCTTTACCCAGAAGCTAATGACTGGCTTTCTCTTAGACTACAGTTTGGGGGTTTTGTTTAGGTTTGTTTTATTCTTTGCTTTGTTTCGTTTGTTGTTTATTTGTTTGTTTGGGGGGTTTTTTGCAACTTTTTTTCCTGTAAATACTGCTTCTTTGAAAGTTATATATAAGTCTTCGTTGTTGGTTTATTTCCTTAAGATGGCTCTGGAAAGGAGTTACTAGTTCAGAAAGCTTGTGGCCATGGTTAAGGATTCTAATTTCATCTTGCCAAACCGCACCTGGAAAGGGCTGCACAGATACACTCTTCCCAGCAGGCACTTGGACCCCCACCAGATTCGCAGGTCTCCCACGGAGCCCTAGCTTCAGCGTTTGCTTGGGCTCTGCCCCGTTGTTTGTAAGAGGCAAAATCTGCTTTATTTGCTGAAACGTGTCCAGTGTTTATCTGGACCTTTTATGAAGCTCGCACTCCTGCTCCAGAAGCCACCTGTCCTCTCGGCCCCTCCCCACTCCTCTGTTGCTCAGAAGACAGCCAAGTCGCCCTGGCATCAAGGTGTCTGTTTGGATAGTTGCAAAGATGCCACCCGCAGAGGAGGGGGCAAGATAAAGATTAAATTTCCTGCACAAGGGCCTTTTGTCCTCCCAGAAGCTTCTTCCCTGAGGGACAGATTTTTTCGGTCCATTAGTGAACCCAGCGGTGATTCCGCCATCAGGCTTGATCATCCACACCCCCCAGGGGGCGGTCAGTGTGGTTCCTGGAGCCCACCTGTGTCCTCCCTCTTTCTGGCCTCTCCACACAACACACCGCCCCCCCCCCATCCCCAGGCGTGGCCCGACGGTCCTGTCTGGAGAGGATTGCCAAGCCCGGGGCCAACTGGCTGCTTCCCCTCTGCGCTCCCGCCCTGGCAGTCCGGGGCGAAGAACAGCCACTGACTGAGCCCGCTCAATTGTACGCGCCGCGGGCGGGCAGCGCGGAGCAGCGCCGCCAGCAGCGCAGGTAGAGCGGGGCGCCGGCCGGACTGGGCAGCGGGGAGCGGGGGGGGGGCTGCTCCAGGACGGAGCATCCGAGTCTGTGTGGTAACTCTAGGGCCCCCCCTGCACCCCAACATCTAGTTAGTGCTCTTCTGTTTCCATCTCCAGCTGGGACTTCTATTTAGTTTCCAGACTCGCACTGCCAGGGGGTCTTCAGGTGTTTCTAACATATTAGTTAGAAACCCCTGGCTCCCATCGGTGACTTCCCTGGATGATGTCCCTTCCTCGCTGTGGGATCGCAAGAACTGAGTCAGCCCCCGCGGATTCCAAGGGAAGAAGGACTGCCTGTGGGGTGGAATTCAGAAGGGACTGGTCCTAGGAGCCTTTGTTGAGCCTGGGAAGAGAGCGTTCCTGCTCCGGGTGCCAGGGCCAGTTTGTGGGAGAACGCCAGGCTTTAGGGTAGATGAGTAATCAGGTCTCCAGGTGGAGTGTGCCACCGCAAGGATGGATGGGGCTGAAGAGGTGCAACTGGCGGGGCTTGTGGGTCTGGCAGCTTAGTCAGGGTTGGTGGGGAAAGCAGAAAGGTGTGTGTTGTGTATTGGTCACAGAGAGCACGTTGTTTCTGTTGGACCTCATGGGCTTCAGGCCTCCTTCCCCTCCCCCATCTACTGGAGCATCACATTAATTTAAACGTGCTTTTTAAAAGACATTAAAAAAAAAAAAAAAGCTCAGGAGCTTTGTCACAGAATGCGTAAGAAAAAAAAATTGGGGGCCAGATCTAGAATTTGGGTTGACTGGCTTGCTTCTGGCTGCAGTCTTGGACACAGCAGTGGGCTCTCTTGGTCCTCATTATGTGTGCCCCCCCCCCACACATGCCAACTCTACTTTCTCTTCCCTCTTAAACAGGAAACAAGAAAATTGAGTCTCACTTAAGCAAAACAAATTCAATTCCTCCACGCTTCAGAAGGAGCGGTTAAGGTTTTTGAGTTTTGAGGCCTGAGTACTCTGTGTAGTCCAGGCTGGCCTGGCCTAGAACTCCATCTTCTTGTCTCAGGTTCTTTAATGCTGGGGTTACAGGAGTGTGCTGCCGTGCTCTTAGCTAAACAAAATAAAAAGTCATCTGTTTTAGAGATGAGGAAATGGCGCTGGCTGACTGGAAGCTATGAGTGAGTATAGGCCAGCCCTAGAGCGTCTGAGAGAAGGCTGTGTGAAGGCCCCGTGGGTGGGGTGGCTTGTTCAAAGCCTCATTTTACCAAGGAATCTGGCCCCGAGTGCCTTGGTGACTGGCTTGACACAGGATATGAACCCTGTCTGGCTTCAAAAGCTAGGCTTCCAGCCATTATTTCTTGTAGTCTCCTGTGCTGTGCACACGTGTGCTGGCTCTTCCTGTGCTTGCTATCTTGGTGAGAGTCAGAGGGTCATCAAGATCCCTCACGGCCGCCTCGCTTGGGTTTTTCTTATGGACAGAATGTTTCTTAGGCTTGTAGACTATGTTTATAACCCAGATTTTGGAAGATTCTTGAATGCTCTAGGTCTACTCTATGCCTGGTCTTATTTCCCACATGATCTCTAAGATAGCTTCTTGCAACTGTTGTTTTCAAATCAGAAAATGTCCTCAGGTAAGGTAGCACTTGACTATTGTGTGTGTTGAGTTCCTTTCTCCTCAACTAATCCTTTTGTTGTTGTTATGTCATTGACTTGGGATAATAATTTGCTTTTTTGAATATAAAGTCATGGCTGGGCATGGCAGCACACACCTTTAATCCCAGAGACAAAAGTAAGATGTTCTCCCGAGTTTAAAGCCAGCCCACTTACACAGCAAGTTCCAGGCCAATCAGGGCTACAGAGTACAAATAAATATGAATAAAATCCGAGAACATTCTAGATGTTCTCCATGAGTGCTCTGCAGGAAAACCCAGGAACATGCTAAGCATGCAATCCCTACCTGCTGCCCTGCATGTGTCGCTGTGGGGAAGGAGCCTTCATAGTTTAGGATCAAAACAAAGCAAAACAACAACAACTAGCCAGTCAACCAAGGATCCCAGTCAACCAAGGGTCCCAGTCAACCAAGGGTCCCACTGTCTATAAGATTCTATGACTTTTTTTTTTCATGTTTTTGAGACAGAGTTTCCTTATGTAGCCCTGGCTGTCCTGGAACTCACTCTGTACCCCAGGCTGGCCTCAAACTCAGAAATCCCCCTGCCTCTGCCTCCGGAGTGCTGAGATTAAAGGTGTGCACCACCACTGCCTGGCTGATGTGCTTTGTTTTCTTTGACAGTTCCTGGCTCAGAACTCCAAGGCAGAGCATATAAACTAGGATTTCTTTTTTTCCCTCCCAACTCAGGTCACAGAAACTCAAATCACCCCTCCCCACCCCTACCTTGGAGCTGTTGGTTGTTCAGAAATTGCCTGCCTAAAGAGTGGTCTTGCCCCATACCCCATACCCTGGAGGAAGAAATCCTACCCGGAGAAGTCAAGAGGAATCTAGACTAACAGGCCTTGCTGGGTTTCCACACTCGGTGTAGCATTAGACACACAGGGTAGTGTTTATAAAAATCCAAAAGGACAGAGTTCAGAGATTCCTTTAGGACCATGCACCTGGAGGGGACCACGGAGTTGTCCTTCCCCACCCTGTGTGTCTCTTAATCTGTATCCCTGGTAATGAAATGATGGACACAAGTGATCCCCTGAGTTCTGCGAGCCAGTCGAGTAAACTGATCGTACTCCAGAGAGGAATTGTGGGAACCCCAATTTCTAGCTGAGCCAATCAAATAACCTTGGCTCAGGATTGAATTGACCTAAAAGATACACAGATGCTCCGAACTCGATCACTTGTGTGCTGACAGAATTCCCCATGATTTTGGGGATCCCACAGGTCTTCAGTGGGATTGCGATGTGAGAATAGGAAAAAAAAAAGGTCAAAACTCAAAACATTTTCCTCCGTAACCCCTCCCTTTTCTCAGTGCTGGGAATGAAGCCTAGAGCCTCATGCTAGCTAGTCAAATGCTCTACCTCACTGAGCCGCATGCCCAGCTCCAGAGAAATCTTTCTCCACAACACAACTTCCAAAGTTCAGGACTAAGGAAAGGGGGGTTTATGTCTTGGTATCGGCTCGGAAATGCCTCCGAGTGGCTGTGAGCCATGGAATCTTGAGGATCTTTCCAGTAATTGGGGTTCAACCTAGGAGTGCTTACATGTAAGCCCTCTACCCCTGAGTTTGATCCCCAGCCATACCCTAAGCTTCCATATTCTAATTTGTGATCCTCTTGCCTCAGCCCCCCCCCCCCCAAGCAGCTGGGAAGATGGCCTGTGCCACCAGGCTTGGCTTTCCAGACTGATTTAAATTGATTCCCTAATGAATGATGATGATTTTGGATAGGGTCTCAGGTAGTACAGGCTAGCCTTGCCTCTACCTCTCAAGTGCTGGGATTACAAACATATGCCAGCATGTACAGTTTTATGGCATGCTTGGTACTAACCCCTGAACTTCGTTCTTGCTAGACAAGCATGCTATCAGCCCCTATCTACTGGACAGATTCCAGAAGGCAGGTGTCTTTCCTCTTGCTGCATCTGAACTGTACAACTCCAAGCTCCTCGCCCCTGGCACCCATCACACAGCTACATGATCAGAACTAGCAGAAACGACTGATTGGCCAGGACCTCAGAGCAGACATAACTTCTGTCACAGCCTGGCCCGGCAAACAGTCTTGAACTTGAAGATGGGCTTGAAAATACCTTTCACTGCATAGGAGATCCTCCAACCCACCCCCTGGTCTTCCCTGGTCTGGCGGGTGCTCAGGTAAGCTGATAGATGGACTTGCAGACATGTCTTCCAGCGATAAAGGCTGGAAGCCAGCAAACTCCAGTCACACCCTCATTAACCTACTAAAAAATAATCTAAAGTTACCAAAGAAAACCATTAGAACTGCACACAGTGGCATGTGCCTGTAATCCCGGCACTGGGAAGAGACAATGGGAGAAACCGGAGTTCAAGTCATACTTAGCTATGTATTTTATTTTATTTTTTTTAATTTATTTATTTTTATTAATTAATTAAAGATTTCTGCCTCTTAGCTATGTATTTTAAAGCCAGCCTGAGATGCATGAGACTATCTCAAAAATAAAATCAGCACCTGTAGCTTGCCCATAGGAAAGGAAACACTACTTGCTATTTGATGCCATCCATTCCACACTTCTTTCTCCATTTTCTTATGTGTTCTTTAACAGCCTTCTCAAGATATAATTCACATACCTTAAAGTTTGTTCTTTTTAAAAGTACAGCTCACTGTTCATAATGTAGAATGTATTCAGTATTGTGAGTCAGCCTCAGGTGAAACCATGTTGAATTTTATATATATCCACAATTTATTAGTATTTATTGCCAGAGAATTCTCTTTACTTATCATCATCATCATCGTCGTTTTTGTTATTATTAGTATGTGTTTGTGTGTGTGTAATGTGTTTGAATGTAGGCACATGCATGCCACAATCCACATATAGAGGTCAGAGGACAATTTTGGGGAGACACATCTATCCTATCTTTCTGGGGATCAAACTCGGGTTATAGGCATACACAGCAAGTACCTTTACCTGCTGAGCCATCTCCTTGCCCTCAGCAGAGACTTTTCTACTGTAAGGTATAGAATAATTTTGCTTATCAATTGATAGCTATTTGGAATGTTTCTGCTTTGGCATTAGCATAAGTAATGCTGTTATGAAAACTCCTGAGCAAGTTTTAAGTGGACATATGTTTTCACTATTATTGGGTCTATAGCCAGGGATGGAATTATTGCATCAGGCGCTGGCTGTTCAGCTCTCTGAGGAACCACCAGACTGGCAGACTATTTTCCACAGCACTGTTTTCCATTCTCGGCAGCCCTGATGAGGGTTCTGATTCCTCTTACTTCCACTGACACTGTAATTTTAAAAATCCTGGCTTGTGTTTGTAATAGCAGAAGTAGGGAAATGGACCAGGGGTTCAAAGTTAGTCATGCTACACAGCAAGTTTCTAGGCTAGCCTGGCAACATGAAACCCTGTCTCAAAACATCCTGAATGTTCTCCTTTCCTCCCTCCCTCCCTCCCTCCCTCCCTCCCTCCCTCCCTCCCTCCCTCGCTCTCTCCAACTGGCTTAGTACTACATGCTACTTAATCACTCTGCCACATCCCTAGCTTGTACTGTTTCTTTATAAAATTTGCTTTTTATGAGACATAGTCTCACTATGTAGCCTTGGCTAACCTGGAACAAGGCATGTAGATCAGGTTGGCCTCAAACTCACAGAGCACCACCATGCCCAGCCCTCCTTCAAAAAATATACATTTATGGCCAGACATGCGCACCATGGAAGTCAGAGCACAGCCATTAGAGGGTGAATCTTTTCTTCTACTGTCTGATTCCAGAGATCAAACTCAGGCTTGTCAGGCGTGGCAGCAAATGCCCTTTACCCATGAGCCATCCTCCTAGCCCCTCCATTGCTCTTTGTCCTCAACAGCTTCCCTACTGGGTAATTTGTCTGGTGACTAAGAATGTATTTATCACTCATTTGTGTATCTTCTCTGGAAAAAAAAATATGTCTTCTTAAACCCTTTACCCGCTCACAGGAACTCTTTAATATCCTAGGTGTAAATCCCTTTCTAGATAGTTGTTTGTAGCTGCCTTCTCCCATCTGTTGCTGCACTTCGGTATGTGTGCATTTTTGACATAATCGATACTGCCTGGAGTAACTTCAAGGTACACAGCAGAAAGAAATGTGGGCTGAGCAGGTGGCGAGTCCCCTCTGAGCCACTGCAGGTGGGCTGCTAGAGTTCCCATTCTGCCTCAGCCGGTGTAGGGGTGCTTAAGGGGAGTCTTAATCTCCCCAAGCTTAAGCTCCCTCTTCTGTAAAATGAGAGCAATAGTAGAGCCCATTTCCTCATTTCAAGGATCATATCAGCAAACACGCAGGGCGTGGGCTGCAGGGATCCTGAAGCAGGTGCATTTATTATGCTGCCTCTTTTTAAGTTTTACTTATTTATTTTTGAGGCAAGGTCTCTACATGCTCCTGGCTGTCTTGGAGCACGCTATGTAGACCAGGCTGGCCTCCAACTTGCAGAGATCGTCCTGCCTCTGCAGGGATTAAAGGCGAGGGCCACCATGCCCAGCTTACTGCGCTGCCTCTTGATCCACCACCCTTGATTTTTTTCCTTTCAATTTCCTCTCTTCCCCTCTGTTCTCTCTCTTACACATCCTTCTCCCTAAGGAATATCCTGGCTCCATCCCTGCAGTTTTACTTCACTGGTCATCCTTGAGGCGTGACGTTTATCCATTTCCTCCCCTAGAATCCAATGTGCCCAGCCATTGGGATTCCTGAGCAGCGATAGCCTCCAGCTGACATCAAACTGAGCAATCTGAGCCTGCCAGTGTGATGTTTCACTCTTAGATTCCATGCCAGGGCTGGGCAGACTGATGGCAGGAAGAGCTGTCTAGTGGAGCTTGGCTGGAAGTTCCTGGACTCCAGCTCAGCATCTGGGATGGCAGACATCCTTTGCCTCCTATCTCAGTCTTCCCATCTGCAAACCAGACAGAAAACAGCACTCCCCCGTCTCCCAGGCCATGAAATGGTAAGGGATGTTTAAGGAACACTGCAGAAAGAAATGCTGGACAAGAGGCTTTCAGACTTGGATGGCGGGGTGTCTGATTTCAATTCACTGTGCATTTATTTATGCCTTTGGTCTCACCCTACAATCCAGGCTGCCCCAAAACTCATCATTTAGCCAGGCTGGCTTCACATTTGTGGCATTACTCTTACCTCAGCCTCTAGAGTGCTGAGATTACAGGAATGAGTGACCACACCTGGCTTCGTGTGGCCTTTCAACTTCTTCCTTTTATGATACTCAGAGTCTTATTCAAATGTTTTTGTTGAAGTATAGCACCTCAGAAAAGAGCAAAGAGCATAAAAGTGTCCTTGCTGGGCAGTGGTGGCTCACACCTTTAATCCCAGCACTTGGGAGGCAAAGGCAGGCGGGTCGCTGTGAGTTCAAGGCCAGCCTGGTCTACAGAGTTCTTTAACAGCCAGGGCTACAAAGAGAAACCTCAAAAATAGGGGGCTGGAGAGATGGCTCAGTGGTTAAGAGCATTGCCTGCTCTTCCAAAGGTCCTGAGTTCAATTCCCAGCAACCACATGGTGGCTCACAACCATCTGTAATGAGGTCTGGTGCCCTCTTCTGGCCTGCAGACATACACACAGACAGAATATTGTATACATAATAAATAAATAAATATTTAAAAAANACATAATAAATAAATAAATAAATATTTAAAAAAAATAAATAAAAAACAAAAATGAAAAAACAAAACCCACAAACAGATAACAACAACAAAAAGTATCTTGATGGACATGCATTCTCTCTCTCTCTCTTTCTTTGAGATAAGCTTTCAACTAGATATAGGGTTGGCTTCAAACTTCTAGTGATCCTCCTGCCCCTGCTTCCCAAATTCTGGGATTATAGGCTTATACTACCAAACTGGCCTAATGGTTTTTTGTTTTGTTTGAGACAGGGTCTCATTTAGCCCATGCTGGCCTGGAACTCCCTGTAGAGCCCAGGCCGGCACTAAACTGACCTTCCTGCCTTTACCTCCCAACCCTGGGATTACAGGTGTGCGCCACCACACTGGACTGACGAATTGTTGTTGGCTGTTTTCTATCCTTTGCTCTTGCTCTTTTTTGGCTTTTGGGGAGGGAGGCCTGCCACTCAACTCCCAAATAAATCACACAAGGAGTCTCATTCTTCTTATAAATGCCCAGCCTTAGTTTGGCTTGTTTCTTGCCAGCTTTTCTTAAATTATCCTGACTACCTTTAGCCTCTGGGTGTTTTCCTTTTCTTACTTCTGTAATCTTACTTTCACTCTTACTCTGTGGCTGGCCGGGTGGCCGGGTGGCCGGGTGGCTGGGTGGCTGGCCCCTGACGTTCTCCTCGCCTTGTTCTGTCTTGCTCCTTCCTCTTCTCAGATTTCTCCTTCTATTTATTCTTTCTGCCTGCCAGCCCTGCCTGTCCTTTCTCCTGCCTCGCTATTGGCCGTTCAGATGTTTATTGGACCATCAGGTGTTTGAGACAGGCAACGAATCACAGCTTCACAGAGTTAAAAAAGCAGCATAAATGGACGCATCGCTAAAACAAATGGTCCACAACATAAGCAATGTAATACACCTTAAAATAATATTCCCCAACTAACTGTCATTGATACATTAATGTATTTAGCTCCCACATGGATAAATAGCATAATCAGAAGTCAGAAGCTCTGTGCACCGACCAGTATCCACTATTAAACCAGAACTCCTGGTTTTCACAGAAACTCATCTCTCATTGGCTTAAGCAGGAGTGAGGAGAATCTGTAACCTTGGATCCAGATGTTCAGATGATGCTGTCAGCTTGCTTGAGAACTTAGTCATTTCTCTGTTTAGTGTTCTTCTATGTTGACAGTTTCTCTCTTCTTTTTCCCATTTTCTATTTTAGGTTTACTTACTTCATTTTATGTGTGTGAATGTTTTGCCTGCATGTATGTCTGTGCACCACATGTGTGCCTAGTGCTGGCAAGCTCGGAGGGGGGGGGGCGGTCAGATCACTTTGAACTGTAGTTACGGATAGTTGTGAGCCTCTGTGTGGATGCTGGGAATTGAACCCAGGTCCTCTGCAAAGCAAACCATCTCTACAGCTCAGGAGTCCCATTCTTAAACTACTTCTAGGTGAGGCCAGGAATTGGAAGGGGTAAGTATGTAATAAGCCAGTCTTGGAGCAAGTCATAGTTAGGGTTTCTATTGCTGTGAAGAGACACCCTGACCACAGCAACTCTGATAAGGAAAACACATAATTGAGGCAGGTGGCACAGTTTTAGAGGTTCAGTCCATTATCATCATGATGGGAGCATGGCAGCAGGCAGGCAGGCATGCTGGAGAAGGAGCTGAGAGTTCTACATCTTGATCAGCAGGTAGCAGAAGGAGACTGTATGCCACACTGCGTGTCGCCTGAGCACATAGGAGACCTCAGAGTCCACCTCCACAGTGACACACCCACCTCCAACAAGGCCACATCTCCTAATATAGTGCCTCTCCCTATGGCTGAGCATTCAAATACACGAGTCTATGGGAGCCATTTCTATTCAAACCAGCACAATTGGGTTTTGTTGTTAGGTTTTTTGTATTTTTTTTTTACATTGATTTTAGACAGGTTCATTTAGCTCAGGCTATCCTTGAACTCCTGATCCTCCTGCTTCCACTTCTCAAATAGGGTTACAGGCATGTGCACTATGCCCAGCTTAGAGGCTGTCTTGCAAAGAACGCATGCCTAGTAGATACCCATGTGCTTGTATAGTGCCAGATCCCTGAAAATTGACGGGTACTTCAAAAAAAAAAATCCAAAACCACAATCACAACTTAGTGCTGCCTGCAGACAGGAAGGAGAAATGGAGTACGGCAGAGGGCAGAGTGGTGTGCCTTGAGCGACACTGGCAGTAGCTACATCAGAGGAAGTTGAGATTATCCCAGGTGGAGACAGGGGTATGCACTCACTACACAGCAGAGGGTATCAGCATATGGGGCCTTGATGCTCTTTTGATGAACTCTGATCTAGAGGATTCTGGATGGGAATTAGCGGTACATTTGGAAAGCCAAGTAGATGGACCCAATCAGATTTAGATAAGTCTGCAGGCACTGTGCAGATGAACTGAAAGAAGGAGAGGGGTGAATTAGAACAGAATCCAGGAGAAAAGTAAGCACTTGGACTACCAACTTTCTGATCTTTTGAGCATCCGTGAATGGGTCATCCCATCCCCTTTTAGATTGCTTTATTTTTACTTTTTGTGTAGGGGTGCTTTTCCTGAATGCATGTATGTGCGCTGTGTGCATGTCTGGTACCCATGGAGGCCAGAAGAGGGAGCCAGATACCCTGGAACTAGAATTACAGACGGTTGTGAACTGTGAATGTGGGTACTAGGAACCAAACCCTGTCCTCTGCAAGAGCAGCCAGTGCTCTTAACTGCTGAACCATCTCTCCACACCCCGAGGGTGAGTCCTGATGTCCCTAGCTGCATTGTCAGCTCCTCTAGGACAGAGACTCTTCTGCTTTAGACCCCCTGCACTGAAGCTCTTGTTTTCTTTGTTTATTTTCCATGGGAAGTCTTTTTATTCTGCTTCCTACATCCCTTCCTTTTTATCTTTCACTCCCTGCTACAATTTTAATAGCCAGGGGGATCTGATTCCAAGGAAAACAGTTTTATTATGGTTTTTATTTGCTTGTTTTAAATTCGGTTTTATTTGGTTTGCTCTTTTTGAGACAGGGTCTCATGTAGCCCAATAAACCTCCTGCCTCATCCAAGTTCTAAGATTACAGGCATGAGTTAATAGGTGCAGCATTTATTAGTTTTACTATCAAAAATAGTAAACTTTTCTTTCAAAGGAAATGTCCTCTTTACTACTACATGTGTGTTTTAGCTGTCAACTGCATTTTAAAATCATATCTTGCACACTTTTAATATTGATTTAACCAAAAGTTATAATAGGAGGCATCTAAGAGAGATATATATGCATAGAATGTAAATTTATATATTACACTGTAGTAAGCCACTAGAAAAACTAATAAATTGTAACACTGACACTGAAGAGTTTTTTTAATAATTTATTTTAACTTTATTTTATGTGCATTAGTATAAAGGTGTCAGATCCTGGGGAACTGGAGTTACAGTTGTGAGCTGCCATGTGGGTGCTGGGAATTGAACCTGGGTCCTCTGGAAGAACAACCAGTGCTCTTAACCATTGAGCCATCTCTCCAGCCCCAGGTTGTTTTGTTGTTGTTATTGTTGTTGTTGTTTGTTTTTTAAAGAAATAAGAAAGTGGGCTACTGCCAGGCAGTGGTTGTGCACACCTTTAGTCCCAGCATTCGCGGAGGCAGAGGCAGGCAGATCTCTGAGTTCAAAGCCAGCCTGGTCTACAAAGTGAGTTTCAGGATAGCTAGAATTACTTCCAGAGAAACCCTATCTCAATGAACAAAACAAAACAAGCAAACAAAAAACAAGAAAGGAAGGAAGGAAAATGTGCTACTGAGGTAGAACTCGGCTGGCAAAGAAAGTCTAAGGCACTTGCCGTGAAGCCCAACAACCTCAGGTGAATCCCTGGAACCCTAATGATGAAAGATCAGAACAGACTCTTGCTGGTTGTCCCCTGAGCTCAACACTACACTCTGAGCCATCTGATGGCCCCCTGTTGCTTGTTTGTTGCTTGACACAGGGTCCAATGCCTACCAGGCTGGCCTTGAACTCTCTGTGGGAGAGGATGACCTTGGGTTTATACTCTTTTTGTTTTCAGTGCTCCAGAACTAGGATTCCAGGCATTGGCCACCTTACTTGGTTTATAGGGGCAAGGGATCAAACCAGGACCCCACCCTAGTTTTTGAGAACCTAGAGCTTCCATTTGGCTAAGGTGACTGGCCAGCAAGCCCCTGGGGTCTGTCCACGCAGCATTGTTGTGGTTACAGAAAAGATCACTGCACCGACTTTTATGCCTGTTCTGGGGATCTGAACTCAGGTCCTCAGTTTGCTCAGCAAGCATTTTACTCACTGAGCTGTGTCCCCAGTCCCTGGCCTTGTTATTTTATTTATTCCAGTGTAGGAAGGGCTACTGGGGATTGAACCCACACATTCCACCAGCCACCATCACCACCAGGCTAACATTCTACCACTAAGCTCCAATCCTTTGCTAACTGGGTATTCCTGTGGCTGAACTCTAGTTGCCTCCGTGAAAACAGGGATAACTGTCTCAACTTTCTAGGAAGGTTGAGAAGATAAAACTTGACCATGAAGATAAAAATGCTTATCACTACTTCCAACCCTCTGGTAATTAACCTGTGTGGGAACTCTGGCGTTCGTTCCTATGAGATAATCTCAGGATTATCTTGGGCTCCTAGAGACAGTTACAGCTACCTGAAGTTCTTCCTGGTTCTGGTTCTTGAGTTCAAGTAACAGGATGAGATAACACTCCCTCCAGCACAAGAGTCCCTTAAGAGTTCTGGCTTGCCTCTCTCTCTCTCTCTCTCTCTCTCTCTCTCTCTCTCTCTCTCTCTCTCTCTCTCTGTCTTTCCTTTTGTTTTTGTTTTTCGAGACAGGATTTCTCTATAACTTTTGGTGCCTGTCCTGGAACTAGCTCTTGTAGACCAGGCTGGCCTCAAACTCACAGAGATCCACCTGCCCACCTGCCTCTGCCTCCTAGGATTAAAGGCGTGCTCCACCACCACCCAGAAAGTTCTGGCTTTCTTTTTTTTTTAATTGATATTTATTGAGCTCTACATTTTTCTATGCTCCCATCCCTGCCTCTCCCCTCCCCTTCAACCCTCTCCCATGGTCCCCATGCGTCCAATTTACTCAGGAGATCTTGTGTTTTTATATTTCCCATGTAGATTAGATCCATGTTTGTCTCTCTTAGGGTTCTCACTGTTGTCTAAGTTCTCTGGGATTGTGATTTGTGGGCTGGCTTTCTTTGCTTTATGTTTAAAAACCACCTATGAGTGAGTACATGTGATAATTGTCTTTCCGTGTCTGGGTTACCCCACTCAAAATAATGTTTTCTAGTTTCATCCATTTTCCTGCAAAATTCAAGCTGTCATTATTTTTTTCTGCTGTGTAGTACTCCATTGTGTAAATGTACCACATTTTCCTTATCCATTCTTCGGTGGAGGGGCATTTAGGTTGTTTCCAGGTTCTGGCTATGACAAACAAAGCTGCTATGAACATAGTTGAGCATATGTCCTTGTGGCATGATTGAGCATCCTTTGGATATATACCCAAAAGTGGTATTACTGGGTCTTGAGGAATGTTGTTTTCTAATTTTCTGAGAAATCACCACACTGACATCCAAAGGGGTTGTACCAGCTTGCATTCCCACCAGTAAGTGTTCCCTTTCCCCACAACCTCTCCAGCATAAGTTGTCATCAGTGTTTTTTATCTTGGCCATTCTTACAGGTGTAAGATGGAATCTCAGAGTTGTTTTGGTTTGTATTTCTCTTATGACTAAAGATGTCGAACATTTCCTTAAGTGTATTTCAGCCATTTTAGATTCCTCTGTTGAGAGTTCTCTGTTTATGTCTGTACTCCATTTTTAAATTTTATTTATTTATTTATTATGTATACAATATTCTGTCTGTGTGTATGTCTGCAGGCCAGAAGAGGGCACCAGACCTCATTACAGATGGTTGTGAGCCACCATGTGGTTGCTGGGAATTGAACTCAGGACTTTTGGAAGAGTAGGCAATGCTCTTAACCACTGAGCATTTTTTTTTTTTATTGGATTGTGTGTTCTTTTGGTGTCTAAATTCTTGAGTTCTTTGTATATTTTGGAGATCAGACCTCTGCCTGATGTAGGGTTAGTGAAGATCTTTTCCCATTCTGTAGGCTGTCGTTTTGTCTTGTTGATTGTGTCCTTTGCTTTACAGAAGTTTTTCAGTTTCAGGAGGTCCCAATTATTAATTGAGATCTCTCTCCTGCCCTTTGCGCTTGCTTCTTTTCTTGATTGAGAGCGAATCTCGAGTAGCATGGAATTGCATTAGACTTGCTGTGTAGCTGAGGACGACTGTGAACTTCTGGTCCTCCTCTCTTGTTTACCAAGTGCTAGAGTCACTGGTGTGCACTGCCATACCTGGCTTATGCTGTGCCTGAGATTGACTACTAAGCTACACACTCCCATTCCATGGTGTGGGGGGAGGGTGTGCATATGTAGAGGTCAAAGGACAAGGACAATTTTGGAGAGTCGGTGCTGGCCTTTTACAAGTGCATTCCAGGAATTTAAAACCAACTCATCAGGCTTGGCAGCAAGGCCTTACCTGCTGAACCATCTTACTATGCCTTGTTCTGCTGTTGGTTTTTGGTTATTTCTTTGCTCTTTTTGGGCTCTTTTGGGGGGGCGGGGTCCACCACTCAGCTCCCAAATAAATCACATGGAGACTTATTCTTACATATGAATACCCAGCTTTAGCTTGCCTTATTTCTAGCCAGCTTTTTTTTTTTTCCTATTTAAATCATCTCATCTACCTATGCTTCTGTATACCTTTCTTTGCTTCTTACCCCTTGACCTGTTGTGTAGCTGGGTGACCGCCCCTGGTGCCCTTCTCCTTCATTTGCTCCTAGGGCTTCTCCTCCCACATCTCTCGTACTATCTATCCTCTCTGCCTGCCAGTCCCGCCCATCCTTTCTTCTTTCTTGTTATTGGCCATTCAGCTCTTTATTAGACCAATCAGATGTTTTAGACAGGCAGAATAACACAGCTTCACAGAATTAAACAAATGCAACATAAAAGAATGCAATAGGCTGGGTGGTGGTGCATGTCTTTAATCCCAGCACTCGGGAGGCAGAGGCAGGCGGATCTCTGTGAGTTCTGTCACCTCTAGGGCTGTTACAGAGAGAAATCTTGTCTCAAGAAAACTACCACCACAACAACAACAAAAACAAAAACAAAAAAAGAATGCAACGACACATTTTTGCATCATTAAACAAATGTTCCACAGCATAAACAAATGTAACACATCATAAAATAGTATTCTACAACACTGTTCATTTTTAATGACAAAAACTATGCTACTTGTTAATTAAAAAAAATTATACCACATGGAAGCACACTGTCCTGTAGAAAGGTCTCGTCTTCGATCATGGGAGTTACTACACTCTCCTTTTTCTACAGTTTTTTCAGTCAACGCCCACAAATTCTTTTTTTTTTAAATATTTATTTATTTATTATGTATACAATATTGTGTCTATATATGCCTGCAGGCCAGAAAAGGGCACCAGACCTCATTACAGATGGTTGTGAGCCACCATGTGGTTGCTGGGAATTGAACTCAGGACCTCTGGAAGAGCAGGCAATGCTCTTAACCACTGAGCCATTTCTCCAGCCCCCCACAAATTCTTGAAGCCAGATGCCTGTATTATCCCCCTTTAAAGATGGGTAAATAGAATCACATAGAGATTGCCTGGTGCCAAGATCACAGAGCAGGAAGTAAAGAGGCAGGAGTCAACCTGAAAAGCCTGGCAGTACTTAGATATGGCCAATCACCTAAAAGTAACTCCATAAGAGCGATTCTTAAGGGGTCTTGTATGAAAAATAGTATTTGCTAAAACAGGTGTGGTAGCACATATCCGTAATCCTGGCATTTAGGAGATGGAGGCAGAAGTAGAAATTCAGCGTCCTTCTACAGCTACATATAGCGTGCAGCTGGCACGGGACTGAAGTTGGGCCTGGTGTGGTGAGCTCAGGCCATGGGCCCTAACTCTGTCCCTCCCTTTTATAGGTCCTAACCAGAGGCATGCGGCTGCCCCGCTTCTCCAGCACTTTTGTGCTTTCACTCTTAATAACACAGACCTGCATCCTGGTCTTCCTGGTCTCCCGGCAAATGCCCCCATCCCCAGCCGGCAGTAAGGGGCATGTGCATGTGCTCGTGCTGTCCTCGTGGCGCTCGGGCTCGTCTTTCGTGGGCCAGCTCTTCAGCCAACACCCAGATGTCTTCTACCTGATGGAGCCGGCCTGGCACGTGTGGAATGCCCTGTCGCAGGGCAGTGCCCCTGTGCTTCACATGGCCGTGCGCGACCTGGTCCGTTCAGTATTCCTATGCGATATGGACGTATTTGATGCCTACCTGCCCTGGCGCCGCAACGTCTCAGATCTCTTCCAGTGGGCGGTGAGTCGCGCGTTGTGCTCGCCTCCAGTCTGCAACGCCTTCGGTCCCGGCAACATCAGCAGCGAGGAGGTGTGCAAGTCTCTGTGCCCAGCGCGGCCCTTCAGCCTGGTCCAGGAAGCCTGCAGCTCTTATAGCCACATAGTGCTCAAGGAGGTGCGCTTCTTTAACCTGCAAGTTCTCTACCCGCTGCTCAATGACCCCGCGCTCAACCTGCGCATCGTGCATCTGGTGCGCGACCCGCGGGCGGTGCTGCGTTCCCGAGAGCAGACAGCTAAGGCGCTGGCGAGGGACAATGGCATCGTCTTGGGTACCAACGGTACTCAGGTGGAGGCGGACCCCCGGCTGCGCGTGATCAGTGAGGTGTGTCGCAGCCACGTGCGCGTCGCAGAGGCCGCGTTGTACAAGCCTCCACCCTTCCTGCAAGGTCGCTACCGCCTAGTGCGCTTCGAGGATCTGGCCCGGGACCCTCTCACCGAGATCCGTGAACTCTATGCCTTCACCGGCCTTAGCCTCACGCCGCAGCTCCAGACTTGGATCCACAACATCACGCACGGCTCAGGGCCAGGAACACGCCGTGAGGCCTTCAAGACCTCATCCAGGGATGCGCTCAGTGTGTCCCAAGCCTGGCGTAACACGCTGCCCTTCGCAAAGATTCAGCGGGTCCAGGAACTGTGCGCTGGCGCTCTGCAGCTGCTGGGCTACCGACCTGTGCACTCCGAGCTTGAGCAGCGGGACCTCTCTCTGGACCTCCTGCTGCCGAGAGGCATGGACAGTTTCAAGTGGGCTTCTTCCACCGATGCGCAGCCAGAATCTTAAGAGTTTTAGTGGAGAGCCCCGGTTTTGACGTTAGGGCCTAGCAGAGTATGATAAAGAAAGGGCTTGGAGAACCCGGTAGAAAGAACCAGCTGCTGAGAGTGGGGTGGTCTTGTCCTGTACTAGGAAAGGACTGAGTACAAATTGCACATTTTTTTTCTTCCCCAGATTATGATTTTCCTTTGAGCGCTCTACGATCTGGGTTGCCATCATGCATTCTTATGAAAAGTGAAACCCTTGCCCTCTTCCTCTGGTCACAGAGCAGCCAGACCCAGACTTCCTTTCCTTTTTACTTTCTCTTCTCTTTGGTAATACCAAGTGATAGCAGAGAGCGGTGTCCCAGACCCGGTCAGGAGTGGAAGGCTACTGCTGCTGACCAGCTCCTAAAATTTGTGCACCTGCCTCTCATTTGCCCACCCCGACCTCTGCTCATCCCTGTGCACTAGTCTCGGGGGCCAGCAAAGACTTGGACAGTTATGTGCTGTCAAGAAGGAATCCGAGAGGACACCTTTTGTGGTTTCCTCTTAGATTCTTTGCCTGACCTTCTAGGAAGGAGCCCAGGCACACACCCCGTGCCCGAGGGTGATGGATTTTTAATGAGCCTTTGATTCGTCCTGAAGTGAAAAATCCTAGTTCTGGAAATAAACATCATAAATGAGCTGCATGATCCAGACTAGAGTTTACAACCTACCACGTTTGAAAATCATCCCAAGAAGTAACAGGTCTTGTCTGAGATCACACCTTTTTTTTTTTTTTTTTGTAATGTATTTATTATGTATATAGTGTTCTGTCTGCATGTATGCCTGCGGGCCAGAAGAGGGCGCCAGATCTCATTGCAAATGGTTGCTGAGCCACCATGTGATTCTGGGAATTGAACTCTGGACCTCTGGAAGAGCAGTCAGTGCTTTTAACCTTTGAGCCATCTCCCCAGCTCCCACTGCCCAGGTCACATCTTAAGAAGGGTGAAGAAAGGAGAGAGATGCTCTTACCACTGGGGGCTCAGTGGTAAGGAGGGATGATCCAGGTAATACCTAGACATATTTGTCCCTTATAAAATATAACTAGGGCAAACAGGAAATGGTAAAATTCTGGGTTCAGAGCAGAGAATCCTAAGTGTAACCTAGAGGAGCCTAGAAGACAAAGAAGAGAGGGAGAGAGTTGGGCAGCGAGCCAAGCATAACCAGTGGCAGGGGGAGAAGGCTGGCAGGATCAGCGCCTGGGAGGCAGGTGGGGGCAGGTCATGGGGTGCCTGGAACTCAGGCTTGCCAGGAGCTTAGAAGAAAAAAAAATGTCATAAAGGGTGGTTCTGCCTTGCCTTGGTCCTTCTAGACAGAGCAAGAATATTTCCTGCAAACCACACCTGCTCTGCTAGCAAAGGGCTCATTCAGGGGGTGCTGGGCGTGCAGAAAGCTTAGTCATGAAACAAGAGCCAGTAAGTGAACAGTAAATATTTAAAAGAAGGGCAGGCTTCCTTCCTCAGGTGAGAACAAAAAGTGGATTTGAGTCCACACTAAGCCCTGCAAGTCACGTAGGGACACACACTGATACAAGAACACATCATTGTTACCACAACATGGTCCTCGTCATGGCTACTGGTTCCTGATTCTCAGCACAGGTGTGGCCTTTGACAACTGGTGGAATTTAGGACAAAGGGCAGGATACAAGATTTGAAGACTTTAGGCTTTTTTTTGGGGGGGGGACAGGAAGGGGCTCATGTTGGCCAGGCTTTCTTCAAACTCATTGTGTAGCTCAGAATGACCTGGAAGACATGTGTATGCATGTGTGCATACATTTGTGTCTTAGTTACTTTACTATTGCCATGATAAGGTGCCATGACCAAGGCAACTTACAAAAGAAAGCATTTAATTTGGGGCTTATGATTGCAGAAGGTTAGAGTCCATGACCGTAATGTTAGGGAGCATGACAGCAGGCAGAGCCCTAGAGCAGTGGCTGAGAGCTCACTTCTTGAGACACAACCAGAGAGAGAGAGAGAGAGAGAGAGAGAGAGAGAGAGAGAGAGAGAGAGGAGGAGGGAG
>NW_026067927.1:14325123-14383933 GCF_014885135.2 Alexandromys fortis
AGGAGGAGGAGGAGGAGGAAGAGGAGGAGGAGGAGGAGGAGGAGGAGAGGAGGGAGGAAGGGAGGGGGAGAGAGAGGGAACAGGAGGGGGGCTAAGCTAACTGGGAAATGGCTTGGGCTTTTGAAACCTCAAGGCCCAACCCTCCTCCAACAAGGCTTCAAGTCCTCCTTCCCAAACAGCTCCACCAAGGATTCACAGATATGAGCCTATGGGGCCATTCTCATTCAAACCACAATTCACGCGTATTGAATGTGGGCACGCGTATACCACAGCCTGCATGCAAGCAGAGATCAGAGGACAACCTTAGGGGTCTTCTCTCTCCACTTTTTACAAATTTTTTAAAAAAAATATTTGTTTATTATGTATACAATATTCTGTCTGCATGTATGCCTGCCGGCCAGAAGAGGGCACCAGACCTCATTACAGATGGTTGTGAGCCACCATGTGGTTGCTGGGAATTGAACTCAGGACCTTTGGAAGAGCAGGCAATGCTCCTAACTGCTGAGCCATCTCTCCAGCCCCCTTTTTACAAAATTTTTAACTTTCTTGTCACTGTATGCATGATGTGTGTGTGTGAGCTCACATGTGGTGTCAGAGGTCAACTTTGTCGGTTCCAGGGATCAAACCCGGATCATAAGCCTTTTGTGTCAAGTGCTTTTACTTCATGAGTTTTCAGTATTATCTTCAGCTCCAAAGAGAGAGGGAGAGAGAGAGAGACAGAGAATGTGTATGTGTACTTGCTAATGTAGCTATGTATGTGTGTTGTGAACCAACATGTAGGTACTGGTAATTGAACCTCTGGAAGAGAAGTAAGTGCTTTTAACCTCAGAGCCATCTCTCTATCTTCTTTGAAACAGGGTCTCTTGTTTTCTCCACTAAGCACACCAGACTAGGTAGTCTGTGAGCTTCTGGGATTCTCCTGTTTCACTGTAGGAGCCCTGAGGTCACACACATACACACACACACACACACACACACACTCACTAACTTTTATGTGGGTTCTGGATATTTGAACTCAGGTTATCAGAACAGCAAATGTTTCACTCACTAAGCCGTCTCCAAAGTATGACCAAAGGAGAACTAATGATCCTCCTGCTGTTATGGGGTAGGGACCCAAGACCACTCAGCACGACCAAAGTTTGAATTGAGAGTCTGTATTAAAGCCAGCAGTCACTGCCTAGAGAGGACACTTCTCACAGAGCAGCCCTGAATGTATATTACAGGGAAATTTTAATGACCCCAAAACAAACAAACAAACAAAACCCAGCCATATACAGAAAAGCTACATCCTGGTTGGCAGTTGTGGGGAGGGGATGGGGAGTAAGCAAGCTGTTGTAATTTTAAAAAGCAGCATGAGAGATAGACACCATGCGACGGGGCTCATGTGAAGGTTTTTTTTTTTTTTTAAATTGGGGAAAAGGGAATGGAAAAAGGGGGAAGGGGGAGGGGAGGGGGGCGTGTGGGGGCGGGAGTGGGAGAGGGGGGGGGAGGGAGAGAGAGAGAGAGAGAGAGAGAGAGAGAGAGAGAGAGAGAGAGAGAGAGAGAGAGAGAGAGAGAGAGAGAGAGAGAGAGAGAGGAGGTGGGTAGGACCCCTTTAAAAAGGAACATAGCGAACATGCGCAGGTGTTCTTAGTGGCTGCAGCTGAGGTCAGGATCCTGTCAGGACCCCAAGGTCAAGCCAGTACAGATGCCTGAAGACTATCACAGGTAATTTAACAACAGCCAAGAAAATATGCAGTTAGCTGGGGGCATTCTGACCACCAAGTTCCAGAACAGGGTTCGATATTTTCCCACGGGACTCTTCAAGGAAGGGGGCAGAAACTAAAAATGGCTTCAGCTGAGATAAGATGGAGACACCTTTGTTCTGCTACTCTGTCTCCGCCTCCTGAATGCTGGGATTAAAGACTTTATCCCTCCGCACGTGTTTCATATCGTACTGGGATTGAACCTAGGGTTTCAGACATTCTGGGCGAGCATGCTACCAACGGAGGTCTACATTCCCCTTCATCTTTCGAGCTTTAGTAGCTTCAAGCTATGTTAAAAACCTGTTTCTCCCCCTGCTGGCAATGTGAGCATGATACCTAAAGCCCTAATTTTATTTATTTACTTATTTGTTTTTGTTGAGATTGCATCTCTCTGGCTGTCTATATAGACCAGGTTGGCTTCAAACTCAGATCTGCCTGCCTTTGCTTCCTGAGCGCCGCGATTACAGACAGGCTAAAGCCTAATTTTCTTGACGGGCAGCTCAGAAAGTGACTAATGTAACACAAATGCCTTAGCCTCTGGGTGCCACTCTTCTCCCAGCTGTTGAGAGAGAGCAACTCAGCAGGGAAGGAACCAGGGCTGCAGAGATGGCCGGATTACAGTGGTGTCATTTCATTTTGACAGACCACGGCAGAGCAGAGCAATTCACATCATGGTGGCTCGGAAACAAACAGAAGAGGGACACACGAATGGGCCAGAGCCAGAAACAGTCCCAGGGCATGCCCCCGGCGATAGGCTTCTTCCAGCTAGCTCCTACTTTTGACCCGCCTTCCAATAATTCCATCACGTTGGGCATCGTTCAAGTCATTCACCCATTCATTCGGCCAGAACTGTCACGGTCTAAAGGCCTCAGATAAAGCCCTCACAGACACACCCAGAGGTGTGCTTTACTAATCCCTTAGGTAATTCTCCGTCCAGTCAAGTTGACCATGAAGGTCTGTCAGCACACATCGTGTAATTTATAAACCACATGTGAGGTGTTGGCATAGTCTAAAGACTAGCTCTTCTGTAAAGAGCACCTCTAGTTCTGTGATCACACCACGGGAAAGGACAGGGCAGCTCTCTCGGGCCTATTTGTTTTTTCAGACCGGGGCTTGTTATGTATTAGAATAACACCCAAGGTAGCCTGGAATTCACTATGTAGCTAAGTAGCCCAGGTTGGCCTCAAGCTTGAGACATGTGTCTCCCAAGTGCTGGTATTACAAGCCTGCACCACCGTCCCAGCCTCAGGCTTGCTTTGGAAGGGGACCCATCCCATTGTGAAGCTTTCAGCCTTTGAGTCTATCCAGACATCACACAGGGTGCACCTCCTACCGCCAGCACCTGGGAAGTTAGGATTCATTCTTTCCAGCTCTCTTTCCTTCTCCAGTAGCTCACTGTGTTGTCTGAGCTGGCCTCAAACTCAACCCTCCTGCGCCACTCCCTGAGCTCTGGGATTAGAGGTGCATGCCACCACACCCAATACAAGTACAAATGCAACATACACATTTGGGGATCCACAGCAGAAAGACTCGGTCCATATAGCTCAGTATATGAGCTGGGATTCAAATTCACCACTTTGCCAGGTGGAGGTGTTGCATGGCTGTAATCCCAGCACTCAAGAGGCAGAGGCAAGTGGTTCTCTGAGTTCAAGGCCAGCCTGGTCTACAGAGTGAGTTCCAGAACAGCCAGGACTACACAGAGAAACCCTGCCTCAACCCCCCCACTCCCTCAAAAAANATAGGAACTGGGCTGAAAAAGCAATGGCAGGGGCTTGATGTAGGTGTCCTTCTGTTTATGTGTTGCTTTCATTGGTTGAATAAAGAAACTGTCTTGGCCTTTTGATAGGACAGAACTTAGGTAGGGGATGAGGGGGGGGAACAGAACTGAATGCTGGGAGGAAGAAAGCAGAGTGAGAGAAAGCTGCCATGGAGCCACCAGAGTTGGACATGCTGACTCTTTCCCAGTAAGCCACTGACACGTGGTGATATACAGATGAATAGAAATGGGTTAAACCAACACACTAGGGATAAAAGCAGACCACAGCAAAGGACCACACCCCAGACTCAGAAAGCGAAATAATTTGACCTTGACTCGGACATGGTCCCTTGAAGTTAGAAAGTCACCCAAGCACTTTTCTAAAAATATCTCAAAAACCAAAACTACTGAGCAGTATGGTGGGCAGTTGCGGTCCCTCTGCCTGATCTCTTTCCAGCCTGCATATTCTTCCCCAACCTGCCTTCCAGATTTATACTGGTCTCTGCGGATAAAATAACCAGCTGCAACCTTTCCTAAAGAAGTCCACTGTCAGCCAGGCGGTGGTGGCGCTTGCCTTTAATCCCAAATCCCAGCACTCGAAAGCAGAGGCAGGTGGCTCTCTGTGGGTTCAAGGCCAGCCTGGTCTACAAGAGCTAGTTCCAGGACAGCTAGGACTGTTACATAGGGAAATCATATCTCGAAAAATCAAAAAGAAAAAAGAAAAAAAAGAAGTCCACTGACAAATGAGAGAGTCAGTCTAGGAACAGCCCGGCCCAGTTATTACGGCATGTGCGGGCATAGTAAGATGAAGCATCTGCTTAGGATGCCAGAGCTAAGAACAAGATTCCGGTGTATGGGTTCAGCACCGAAACAGCAACCCATGAGTTTCCTTTGCTATGCCTCAAGTCACAGGTTTTGGTGTCGGCATGATGAATAGCCATCTGCATTCTATGTTTTGCTATATGACTCATTCATTTTTTTCCCTCAGATTCTGGAGGTGTCGGGGCACCCTGACACACACGCCCAACAGTGGCTTAGCCTTCTGCACATAGAGCACCACGGGAAGTCTTGGGGTGAATCCTAGACTGAGCGCACACGGGGCACTCAGAGTGAGAGTCTCCTGGCACAGCAGGTTCCAAACAAGCCTCAGAATCAACCCAGATGGGGTTCAGGACAAAGGCAGGAGGTGGCCTGGCTGACTGGGGACAGAAAAGACAAGTCTGGAGACCCAGAAGAGAGATTTGTGTTGCTGGGTACATATGTCTTGTCGCTCTGCCAAAGTGCAATCACCACTGAAGACTGCCCAGCCTTGATTGGCTGTGCCCTGTGGGATGGTTAAGGGTACCATAAGCAAGAATCATCATTGACTCTAGTCACACTGCAGCAGGACTATAGCTCTTGCTACAAAGCAGACTTGGCTTTCTCCCTCTACCCCACCCTGCCGCTCACACCCCAAATCTGGGCTATTGCTTCGGCTTGCTTTGGCTGGGATAGTATAGCATAAGGGCAAGCATGCCAGTTCCCAGGCTAGCCCTTGTAGAGAGGTATCCCCGGTTTTCAGTTGGGGACTCTGTAGTAAAAAGATAGATTAAGCGGAGTGTGGTGACGCATGCCTGCAACTCCAGCACTTGGCAGGCGAGATAAAGAGGGTTGTCTCAAGTCCTATGCCAGTCTGGACTGCGCAGTGAGTTTAAATCTAGCCTGGGCTACATAGCAAGACCTGTCTAGCAAAGAAACAAAAAGACAGATTAACATGAAGGAAAAAGTTTGTTAACAATTGCCTGGAAACGCCATACAGGAGAAAAGGAGCCAGTTTCTTGACTTGTAACCCTAGCTCGTTTAAAAAGAATAGCTAGGGCTGGGAGGTGGCTTAGTGGTGGAACACTTTCGTAGTCTGCACAAGGCCCTAGGGTCTCTGCCCAGCATCTCCTCCCCACTTCCCTACATTCCCCAAAGGAATACATTTGTAGGGCCAGCAAGGTGGGCTCAGCAGGTAAGAGGATGTACCACCAAAGCCTGATGATCTAAGTCTCATCCCTGGATCTTACAGTGGAAGGGGAAAACCAACTCTGGAAGGTTGTCCTCTGACCTCCACACGCTCCCTGTGGCATGTGGACACCTTCACGCATACACACTGCCACTAGTAATAGATAAAATAGAAATTAGAACCAACAAAGGCATTTGTAGAGAAAGGACAGAACTAAGAAAAACAGCTGCGGCTTACAAGGGTGAGGATCTGTGGAAGACAAACTGGAGAGGAAATTCATGGGGTAGGACTTGTCTGCAGAGTCCCATGGTTCCATCGTGGCTTGTGCCTGTAATCCCAGGATGCTCAAAGCTGAGGCTGGAGGATTGCTACAAGTTCAAGGCCTAATGAGGTGCAGGCCAGCCTGAGCTCTGGAGTGAGACCTTGTCTAGAGGCAGAAAAGGGAGAGGGTAAGGAAAGTTTTTCTGGCATTTACTAATTTTTTTATTACCACATGTATATATGTATGTATGTATGTATGTATGTATGTATGTATGTATGTGTGTGTGTATGTATTTCTGGGGCAGAGAGTGTTGAGTAGACAGTTCGTGGGGTCCGTTCTCTCCTTTCACCATGTGGATCCCAGGCCCAGGATTGAACTCAGGTTGTCAGACTTGCACAAATAAGCATCTTTATCCACTGAGCCATCTCACTTGCCTTTACCATTTCTTTTCATTGTTGATTCATTTGTTTGTTTGAAGCAGGGTCTTGCCATGTAGCCCTGGATGTCCTGGAATTCCCTAAGCAGACTAGAAGGTGGCCTTGAACTCACAGAGATTCATCTGCCGTTACCTCCCAAACTCCGAATTACAGGCCTGTGCCACACACCTGGTGGTGTCTGCTATTTCTTATTTGCCTTCAGCTCAAATTTAATTTTTACATAAGAAATGTGTTTATTGTATTTTATGTGCATGTGTGTGTATCACCTGTGTGCCTGGTGTGGCAAATCCATTTATTTGAACCACACTTTACGGTAGACCAATTTGCAGACACGTTACGATTGATGATGTCCCCAAGTCCACAAGCGGCACTCTGCTCCCAGAGTCCCATGTCCAAAGGCTGCCTTGCTTCCACTGAGGCCATGCTAATTTGGTACTTATTCTGTAGCATGTGTCTAAGAGTTTGACTAGTGGAAGGCTTTAAATTACCTAATAGGGGGCTAGGGAGAGCACTGGCTGCTGTAGCCGAGGACCTGGGTTCAGTTCCCAGCACCCCCACGGCAGCTCACAACTGTCTGTCACTCCAGTTTCAGGGGATCCGATACCCTCTGGCCTCCACAGGGACTGCATACACATTGTACACACTTATACAAGCAAAACACACACAGATAGAGTAAAAATAAGTACATCTTCAGGAAAAAAAAAAACACAGGTCAGATGGCTCAGTGGATAAAATTACTTGCTGCCAGGCTGGGTGATCTGAGTTTAGTTTTTAGCCCTCACTTTGTGGAAGGAGAAAACCAATCACTGAAAGTTGTCCTCTGACCTTTGCCCTAATGCTTGTAGCAGGTGTGTGTGTGTGTGTGTGTGTGTTGTGCCCACACACGCTACAAACAGTAAATAAGTAAATTGCCAGGAGCTGGTGATGAACACCTTTAATCCTAGTGCTCAGGAGGAAGAGGTAGGTACGAGTTCGAGGCCAGCCTGGTCTATAGTGTGAGTTCCAGGACAGCCAGAGCTGTTACAAGTGAATTCTTTCCTTATGACTTCTGAATTTTGTGTTTTTCTCTGAAATCTTTTTCCTGTTCAAGATTGCAAGCATTCCTTTATACTTTCTTCCAGTAGTTTTAAATTTAGCATTTTCCATCAGCAGCAATCACAGTTATAAGGAATCATATTTCTGGCCGGAATGAAGTGTGAGGCGGGGTGACTTACATTAACTTTTTTAGGAAGGCCTTTGTCACACTGCCCTCTACTGACCAATCTGTTCCTTACACTTGGCTTGAACTGGGATCTTCCTAGCCGGCACATTTACTCCATTGAAGTGGATTAACAGGACAATTTAAGGGCAAAACACTAAAAATAAATTAATACAGGGTCGCACTGTATTATCACTGGCTATTCTGGAACTCACCATGTAGACCAAGTTAATTTTGAATTCACAAAGATCTTCCTTCCTTGACCTCCCAAGTGCTAGGATTAAAGGCAAGTGCCACCAAGCCCCACAACATGTATAGCACAGGCTGACATAGAACTTGTGGTCCTCCTGCTTCTGTTTCTTCAGCATAGTGTGTGTCACTGCAACCGGCCCTTTGTGATCTGTATGCCTGAATGAGATGGGCTGTCCTTTCCCTTAGGGGTTATCTGATTTAGCTTTAAGTACTACTTTCTCCCAGTGGTCTCTTCCTTCCTTTTTTTTTTTTTTATTTTGTTTAATTTTGGTTTTTGCTTTTTTTCTGGACAAGGTTTCTCTGTGTAGCCCTGGCTGTCCTGGAACTCCCTCAGTAGATCTGCTTCTGCCTCCTGAGTGCTGGGAATAAAGAAATGTATCACCATGCCTGGCTCTCTTTCTCTCTCTCTCTCTCTCTCTCTCTCTCTCTCTCTCTCTCTCTCTCTCTCTCTCTCTCCTTCCTCTCTTCCTTCCCTCAGCTTTATTTGTAGGATGGAGAGGTAACTCAGTGGTTAAGAGCAGGCTGCTCTTCCAGAAGAATGCAGTTTGATACCCAGCACCCACACATCAGCTCATAGCTGTCTGTAACTCCAGTTCCAAGGGCTCTGACATCCTCTTCTGGCTTCCAGGGCATCAGATATACAGACATACAAGCAAAATATTCATATACATTAAATAAAACTATTATTAGTCAGGCAGTGGAGACTCGCGCCTGTATTCCCAGGCCACAGGGCAACTTTGTGGAGTTGTCCTTGTCTCCCACCTTTGCATAGGTCCTAGAGATCAAACCTTATGTGGCAAGTGTCTTTATCCATGGACACATCTCACTGGCACTTCTCTTTAGTTTTCTGAGACAGTGGCTCACTTATGTAGACCAGGCTAGCCTGGAACTCACTGTGGAGCCCAGGCTGACCTAGAACTCTTGGCTGGCCTCCTTGCCTCAGCCTCCTAAGTTCTATGTGCTTACAGAAGTGAACACCAGGCCGGGCGGTGGTGGCACACGCCTTTAATCCCAGCACTTGGGAGGCAGAGGCAGGCGGATCTCTGTGAGTTCGAGACCAGCCTGGTCTACAAGAGCTAGTTCCAGGACAGGCTCCAAAACCACAGAGAAACCCTGTCTCAAAAAACCAAATAAATAAATAAATAAAAATAAATTAAAAAAAATTAAAAAAAGAAGTGAACGCCAACAATCAGCTTTCACACATTCCCTTCCTCTCTTTCCCTGTCATTAGAGTTTTAGTAATCATGTTGCAGATGGATGGAAACTGACTTTGTGATTCTTTCTGACTGAATCTAGACAAGTAGGTGCTGGGACTTCGACACAGAGGGGGCGGTGACATTCTGGCCAATTCCCCCATTTCTTGCATTGTATCCCTCTCTTCTCTGCTCACTACTCTTTACCTTTGCCCTAGTTCACACAACACTTCTTCAGAAAAACCATAAGAATACACACTTTCTTTTTCTTTTTTTTAAGTTCAAGATAGGGTTTCTCTGTGTAAAAGACCTAGCTGTCCTGGAACTCACTTTGTAGACCAAGCTGGCCTTGAACTCAGAGAGATCCACCTGTCTCCACCTCCCAAGTGCTGAGATTAAAGTTGTGTGCATTTGCTGAATCCTTTGGATCTAATATCTTTCTTTGAATGGCTTAGTTCAGGGACTGGAGAGATGGCTCAGCAGTTAAAAGCATTTGTTGCTCTTCCAGAGGTCCCCAGTGCAGTTCCAAGCAGCTCACAATCACTCATAACTCTAGTTCCAGGGGATTTGACATAGTGGTAGACTTACACAAACAGACATATGTATACATATACGTGTGTGTGTGTGTGTGTGTGTTAATCTTACAAGTAAGTTTCTAGTCATAATTTGGTGATAGGATTCTAAATTCAAAATGACTTGTTCTGATTTGATACAGTCTTCTGTCATATAACCACAAAATAATGGGTTATTCCACTTGAATGGACTCTGGCAATTTTGACAATACACTGAAAAGACGATTCTAGTAAATATTTTATAACTTTTAACACATTTAGTATTTTCGCTTTGGATAAGATTCTTGGTAGACCAAAACATAAAACAAAAAAGAAAAAAAAAAAACAATCCAGAGGCCTTGTTATGGAGCAGGCATTAGAAGCATTCTAAAATTTGGCTTCAGGAGGAATCAAGATGCGAATCAGCCATCTTGACTAACATCCCTGGCAGGGCAATGCTGTGCATTTTGCACATGATGCGTTCTGATTTAAAGTAAGTTTGGCTTTCACCGCCTACTTACTGATCTGGTATATGATTTTACTATGTCATGTTTTGTTCTGCTTGTAGCCCTGGCTGAACTTGAACTCACAGAGATCACTGCCTTCCAGTGCTGTGATTAAAGGCATGGACTACCATGCCCAGCTAGGAACCATGGATTTTCTACAGTGTAACTTCTAAAGTAATTTTACCTATTTGTTTAGGGGGGTTGGGTTTGTTTGTTTGTTTTTCGAGCCAGGGTTTCTCTGTATAACAGTTCTGGCTGTCCTGGAACTCACTGGTCTTGAACTCACAGAGATCTGCCTGCTTCTACCTCTTGATTGCTGGGATTAAAGGCATGCGCCACCACTACTGGCTCATCTATTTCTTTTTGTCTACACTAAGCTCTTGTTTCTTAACTTGATTCATAGTTGATGCGCCATTTAAAAAAAAAATCTACTTGTGTGTGGCACAGGTGCACAGGTACTCTCAGGCCAGGAGAGGGCACTGGGTCTTCTGGAACAGGAGTTACAGGCTGTTGTGAACCCCCTGGCAGATCTTCTGTAAGAGCAGGAAGCACTCTTAACCGTCAAGTCATCTCTCCAGGGCTCTGCGCACTTCCACCTCTTGAGACAAAGTCTATGTAGTCCAGGCTGGCTTTGCACTTACAGTAATCTTCTCGTCTCTTCCAAGACCTGGAATTACAGCATGTGCTACCATACCTGGCCCTCTTATGCTTTCAGAGAGCAGTTTGTCTTCCTTTAAATTCTTTTTCATGCTTATAAAAATATGACCAGGCAGTGGTGGCACATACCTTTAATCCCAGTATCCGGGAGGCAGAGGCAGGTGGATCTCTGTGAGTTCAAGGCCAGATTGGTCTACAAAAGGAGTTCCAGGACAGGCTCTAAAGCTACAGAGAGAACCCTGTCTTGGAAAGAAAAAAAAAGTAATAACTAGACATATTCTATACAGTGAATGAGTTCCAAGCCATCCAAGACAACAGAGCAAGGCCTTGTCTCAAACACAAACAAACAAAGAAAGAAAAAATGGTAGTAGAAATGGAGGCAATTTATTAAGAACGAGGAAGGAGACAGATAGTGGGAAAAGGCATACACTCTGTACGAAACACCATGACCAAAAAGCAAGTTGGGGAGGAAAGGGTTTATTTGCCTTACACTTCCAGATCATAATCCATCACTGGAGGAAGTCACAGCAAGGAACTGAAGCAGGTTTGGAACCTGGAAGCAGAAGCTGATGCAGAAGTCATGGAGGGGAGATGCTTCCTGGCTCCCTTCCTCAGGCTTGCTCAGTTTACCTCTAGCCCAGGGATGGTGCCAACCACCATGGGTCCTACCCATTGATCACTAATTAAGAAAACTCCTTATGGCTGGATTTCACAGAGGCATTTCCTCAAATGAGACTCCTTTTTTTTTTGTTTTGTTTTGTTTTGTTTTTCGAGACAGGGTTTCTCTGTAGCTTTGGAGCCTGTCCTGGAACTAGCTCTGTAGACCAGGCTGGTCTCGAACTCACAGAGATCCGCCTGCCTCTGCCTCCCGAGTGCTGGGATTAAAGGTGTGTGCCACCATCGCCCGGCTTGAGACTCCTTTCTTTCTGGTGACTCTAACTTGTGTTGAGTTCACACACAAAGCCAGTACATACTCAAAATCCAAAACACATTTCTCTTTATTGGTGTGGGAGGTTCAAGGCAGAGTTTCTTGTGTATTCCTGCCTGTCCTAGAACTTGCTCTGTAAACCACAGAGCCTCGAACTCACAGAGGTCTGACTGCACCACATTGCCCTGCTAACATCTTATTTTCATTTATAGGTTGTTTGGGAATTGAACCTACAGCCTTTTACATGCTAAGCAACTGAGGTTGGATCCAGGATATTGTGTAGCTAGGCTGGTTCTCAGCCAATACAGACCCAGCCCTACACAGAAATCTTAGGACACTATCGGTCATTTCATTTATTTTTAATCTATGTATTTATTTTTGGTTCTGTATTTTTAAAAATGATTTATTTATTTTTATTTTATGTGCAATGGTGTTTTGCCTGCAAGTATCCGTGTGAAGGTGTGGGCTCCCCTGGAGGTAGTTACAGGCAGTTAATGTAGGCTGCCATGTGGGTGCTGGGAATTGAACCCAGGTCCTCTGAAAGAACTGCCAGGGCGCTTAGCCACTGAATCAACCCTCCAGCCCAACAAGGGAGGTGGCTCTCATCTTCCACCGTGTGGATCCTAGGGGTGGAACTCAAATCCTTCACGCTTGGAGGTAAGAGCTTTTACAGGCTGAGCCATCTCAGGGACTTTATAGACAACACTAAAGCCAAGGGCAGAACCCAAGGCACACAGACAGAGTAGGAGCGACTTGACCGCTAGGGGGCTCAGCACGCCAGGGGCCTTCAATCGAACGCGGCGCCGGGGGGGCGGGGACAACCGTAGCCCGCCCCCCGTCTGCGGCGCCCTGTGATTGGAAGAGGAAGCGATTATTTAGTAGCGCCGTTGGGGTGGGCGGGAGAAGAGGGCCGGTCGAAGGTGACGCGGTGTTGGCGGAGGTGCGGGGCTCCGCGGCACTCCGGGCGGTGGATGGCGGTGGGATGGAGCCCGAGGGGAGCGGCGGCGGCGGGTCGGCCGGGCTCATGCAGCAGATCCTCAGCCTGAAGCTCGTGCCACGAGTGGGCAATGGGACCCTGTGCCCCAACTCCACTTCGCTCTGCTCCTTCCCAGGTACGCCCCGCCCCGCGCCTGCGCATTGCGCACCTGTAGCCGGCCGTCCTCTGGGCGAGGCCGAGGCAGCCTCGGAATCTCCACCCGGGTCCCTTGGGGCGACGCCTCTCCTGTCCGAGGGACTACCCCTAAACTGCCTTCGCGAGCCTGTCTGCTGACCCTGTCCTTTGACTCTGTCCTACCCCCATCTCCGCTCCTGCTTGTCTTTGCAGGAATCACTTGCTCAAACCTGTTGCGGGTTCTCCCACCCACATCTTGAAGAACTTAGACACAACTTCTGAATTGCTCTTACCTCCCACTTCGCCGCCTCCTGACAGGAGAGCTGTCAAAGTTACTTTTACACGGTAGAACTGCCAGTGTTCAGAAAGTTGTAGGGAGGAGAATCACCTCCGCGGGTATCAATAATAAAGGCCTTCAGGGGACGGTATGATTATTTGCTTTGGATTTTTTTTCGGGGGTACGACAGAGGGGGGATTTGGGCGCCCCAGCAAAGCTGAAACATCGTACAGGGAGACGGGCGGGATTGCATGGTAAGCCAGGCACCTGTGATTTCTCATCCACGGGGCAGCGACTGCCAGGCACCTCTCGGAGGACACCTGGGACCTGCCTGTGTAGTAACTGACAGAGTGGTTATCTGTTTTCGCGGCAGTTAAAGATGTTAGCTTGTGATCCTGCCTAAAATGAGAGTCCGGAAGCTCAGATTGTTTCCAAAAGTATTAATATCACACCTGACAGTGATTAAAAATAAATAAACAAAGATGCACACGAATCCCTCTCTGGAGACGCTTATGTAGAGTTCATACTTCCCGAGGATTAAATCAGTCTGTTTTTTATTCATTTTCTTATTTCTCTTCAACTATTTAGGAATTTTCCAAACCTCAGAAATTGGAACACAGTATAACAAATACCCATAAGTTTATGTTCGTTGGTAAAAGTCACACATTGCTCATTAGGCAGTTGTGAGACCCATGTAGTTGGGCAAGCCTATATGGCGGGCTACTGTAGATTATGGGGCCACAGTTGAAGAGTTGGCTTGTGTTGATGAAAACTTCATTATGCAAAGCATGACTATTTTGGTTCTTGCTCTTTCTCTGTCACGCCTATGTCCATGTGTATACACACCACATTTTAACTTCCTGAACTGCAGAAGTCATGACACTGTCAGCTCAGAACTTCCGAAGCAGACGTTTGTTCTTTCATAGCCCCCAAATCACACTGCTTCTAAAATACTTACCACTGATAAAGGGATGTTAAACAGGCCTTATTTACATTTCTCTTTGGGTGTGTGGGCATGAGGGCAAGTGCCCCCCCCCCAGGTGAGAGGCGGGGTTACAGGTGAACTGGTTGTTAGCTGTCTGACGTGGGTCCTGGGAATCCAACTTGGGTCCTCTGGAAGAATGGCAATCACTCTGAACCCCTGAGCCATCTCTCCTTTGTTGTTGTTAATTTTGTTTTTGTTTTCATTTGGTGGGAGAAAGAAGCAATCCATTCAGAAAGAAAAAGACAGATGGCCTAGTTGGCTGAGCAAAGGGCTGTTAAAAGCTTTGCTAAGCCCGGGAGCTTAATCTCTGCTGAGTGTGGTGGCTCAGTACTCTAACCCCAGAGCTCGAGTCAGGAGCATCAGATGTTTGTGAGTTCAAAGTCAGCCTGGTCTACATAGCATGTTCTAGGCCAGCCAGGGCTACATAGACTTCGTCTTAAAAATAAATACAAAAGAATCCCACATTGCATTTGATTGTCCCAACTCTTTAGTATTGTTTACACCAGTGTTTATTTCAGTTTTTTGTTTGTTTTTTTGTTTGGATACTAACCTGGAACTCCCTGGGAAAAGCAGCAACTGCTCTTTTTTTTTTTTTTTTTTTTTTTGAGACAGGGTTTCTCTGTGTAACAGCCCTGGCCATTCTAGAACTCTCTCTGTAGACCAGGCTGGCCTTAAACTCCTCTGCCTCTGCCTCCTGAGTGCTGGGATTAAAGGTGTGTGCCGCAACCACCACCTGGAATAGCCACAACTGCTCTTTACTGCTGAGCCGTCCCTCCAGACTCCCTTCTGAAAATGTTAATCTGCAGTATGTATTTGAATTCTGTTCTTCAGTGGATATGACACTGGAGAGTAAGTCCACCGAGACTCCTGCATCAGGTGTCCATCTGGCCCAGTGTGGGCTCCAGGCTGGAGGCATAAAAATGTGTGAGGGTAAAGCCCTCAGTGATCACCACGTGCAGATCCCAGGGGCTAATGCAGTACCCGCAGCCCTTGGCCTCAGGTTGGCCAAGCTCAGCAGTAAACGTATCCGCTCCCTGCGGTGTCTCATTTTTATCTGGAATTCTGGTTATAATGGGCACTTGAAGCTGAACCCTAGTTTGAGACTCGCAAGACCTCACTAGGAATCTTACTCAGGGTCCTGAGGCTGCTTTCCTCTATTTTGGTCACACAGAAGAAAAGATTTCTCGTCATTTATGCTAACTCATGGCAGATCATGCCCTAAAATATTTTGTGGTTTCCCTGTACTAAAAAGCTTTGAATTGATTTTTTTCTCTTTTAAAAACCCGGCCGTTGCAACTTAGCCATTTAGGATTCTGCCAAATTCTCATCCTGACTTGCTCAAATTTCTTTTGTTGTTTCTTTGTGCTTGTTTGTTTGAGACAATGTCTCATCATACAGCTGGGGTTGCCAGAGAACCTGAGCCTTCCTAGAGCTGAGGTGAGGGCCTGCTCCACCATGTCAGCCTTCCTAGAGCTGAGGTGAGGGCCTGCTCCACCATGTCTGGCTTCCTAGAGCTGAGGCGAGGGCCTGTTCCACCATGTCTGGCTTTTAGTTGTCGTTTGTCCCAATCAGGAATGACATTCATTCTCTGAGGACAGGGAATTCACTAAAGTGATGTCAAATGGAGCAACACTGTTGTCGCAGTCAAGAGTAGAATCAGCTTGGAAGTCAGCTATTTATTCCCTGAACAATATTTACTGATTATTGTGTACCTGTTTATTTTTATTTTTAAGGTTTACTTTTACTTATGTGATTGAAAATATATGTACGGATATATGTGGGGGCCAGAAGAGGGCACTGAATCTCTGGGAGCTGGAGTTACAGGTGGTTGGTTGCCCAGTGTGGGTTTTGGAATGTGAACTCTGGTTCTCTGCAAGAATAGCTATAGGTCATAACCGCTGAGTCGTCTCCAGCCTTCCTGTTGTACTGGGGTATCTGTAAGAAAAGGCCTGGACAGACAAAAGCCCCTCCTGTATGGGTCATTGGTTCCATTGGAGAGACAGAGAAAAGTAAGGACACCATACCTGGTGATGAGGATGAGGCAGGATAAGGGGCAGAGTAAGTGGCTGAAATGTGTCAAGGGATGGAGTGCTTTTTACGTCAGGTGATCAGGGCCTGGTATGGTGGCACACACCTGTAAACATAGCTCTTGGATGGCTCGGTAGGACTGTTGTGCATTTGAGGCCAACCGTCCTGAGCTACATCCTGAATTCAAAGCTCTCCATGAGACTCTACTCTTCCATTGTCTGAAAGCGCTGTGTGTATGTATGTAATTATGTATGAATGTATGTATTTTGCTCAAGATTGAACCCAGGGCTTTGATACCACCAGGAGCAGAGTAAATGCAGTGTGGGCATGGTGTCCTACTTGTAAACTTGGCATCTGGGAGGTGAAGAAGGGGATCTCCAGAACAAGTTGGCTAGCTAGACTATCGGAATTGGTGAGCTTTGCATTCAAGTGAGAGACTCTGCCTCAAAGTATAAGGAGGGAGAGCAATCAAAGACGTCCAGTGGCAATCTCTGCCTCCACACATGTGCAGACACATGTACATGCACATGCCCCCACGTCCACACAGACAGAGGAACATATAAGGAGAAGGCCCTCCCCGATGTGACCCATCAGTCCTGGAGTCGCCACCTTACAGAACCTTGAGCCAAACAGCTTGTGTTCCAGCAGCAGAAAGCCAGCAATAGAGCTGCCAAGGAAAACACAGCTGATAACGCGCTGGCCTTGAAGTGAAGAAGAAGATGTTCTAAGACAGGGCACCATTTCACAGTGTGTTGAGCCAGGGAATGAGAAGAACTCTGCATCGATCAATAAATAGCTATTAAACAGTTGGTAAATTAAGGTGCAGTAGATTAAAAAGAAATCACTTAGTTTTTTTTAAGTGTTTTATAGATCTAAGTTTGCTATAGCCTTTAAAATTATGTAATCATCCCGTCTGAGAGTGTTTTTATAAACTACTCATTTAATGCCATAAAGCCTTCCTTCCTCCTCAAAGTGTTTTAAGTAGTAGTGTACATGGCCCTGCAGCAGCTAACACATAGACTCAGGCTGTGACAGTTCCACAGACTAGACATTTAAACAGCCAGTTGTTTACTTGGTTCTGGAGGCTGCAGGTCAGATCTGGGTGCCAACCAGCTTCAGGTAAAGGTGAGAACTTCCTTCTTGCCTTTCAGAGAGCTGCCTTGTTACTGTGCCTTGGGGCTGGGGGCAGGAAAGTTGATCTTCTCCTCACAAAACAGTTAAAGGTAATGAACACTTTAATCCCAGGAGTCAGTAGGTAGAGGCTGGCGGATCTGTGGCGGATCTGTCCCACATAGTGGGACCCTGTCTCAAACAGCAAACCATAGTGCTGTCAGAGTTTAGTGTGAATTTGGGTTATTCTCACCTTGCTGGTGTTGGGCTATCCCCGGGTGGTTCCTGCTGTGTGTTCCTGGAGGCACATCTATGTCCATTTGTTTGTCCACCGTGGGGCAGCAGCTGTCCTGCAGCCACCGCAGCCGCCACCTGCAGGCCCCGTGTTTCAGTGGTTATAGTTTAAGAGTGATGGGAGTCTAGCAGGAAAAAAAAAAGCCCCAAAATGGTTTGACCTTTTTTTGTTTTATTTTGCTCTGCTTTGTTTTGGGACAGTATCTGTGGCCCAGGCTGACCTCGGACTCATAGTGATCCTTCTGCCTCGGCTGCCCAAGTGCTGGGGACTACGGGATGAGTTACTATAAAAGCTTTGCCACCCTTTGTAGCTGCAGATGGTCCCCAGACCAAACACTGTCAATCATTAGTTATCGTCAGCAGGCTCTGAGCCCAGATGGGGCATTTGTGAGATTTTCTGAAGAATTATCCAGGGGACTGGAGAGATGGCTCCGCTGTTAAAAACATTGACTGCTCTTCCAGAGGACCCAAGATCAATTCCCAACACCCACATGGTAGTTCACAACCATCTGTAATTCCTGTTCCAAGGACTTCTGGCCCCCTTGGGTACCAGGCATGTCAAACACATACATGTAGGCAAAGCACCCATACACATTAAAGAAATATTTTAAAAAAATCACCTAGCCCTTAAGGTCGCAGGTTCAAGGTTTCAGAGACCACAGTCTGTGGTATGCTGGATGCAGTGTTTGGAGGCCTGTGGTGAGGCACCGTGTCCTGATGGAGCAGAGCTGCTCACCCAGTGGCAGCCAAGAAGCAGGAGGAGGAAGGAGTCAGGGCAAGGGATAGTCAAGGACCCGCCCCTGGTGACCTACCTAGGACCTACCCCCTGCTTTCCACCATCTCCTGGACCAAGGCTCCAGTGTGTGAGCCTGAGAGGGGCACTTCATATGCAGGCCTCAGTTCCTCATGAGGTAGTCCCGCCCACCTGAGTTTTTAATACCCTAATTAATAGGACATGGTAAAATTGCTATTTATTAACTTATTTTAAAGCAGTTTCAGTTTGTAGATATTTATTGGCTTGTGCTGACATAGTCAAAATATCATTTAGGACCTAATGGACTAGCTTGCCTTGCTTTTTTCCCCCTCTAGTTTGCAAGTAGATGCAGCTTGTTGGGTTGGTCTCCTTTTTCTGTGAAGGGCCTACAGATTTCTCTTTTCTAAGCTCTGTAGACTATCGGTGTCTACCACTGATAACAGCCTTGTTCATGTTGTTGGAGAACTTTCATTGACTGCTCTTAGTGAGCAAGCTTGGCTTCAAAGAGGTCTATGTCTATTAGCCTACAGATGAGTTTAAACTAGCCCTCAGCAGAAACAGGAGATGCTGCGAGTGTAGCTTGTGAACCCTTCAAATCCCATCCCTGAAGCCTGGCTTGTAATACCTAAGCAAGGGAGGCAGGAGCTTCAGAGTTCAAGGCCAGCCTGAAATCCTGTCTCACTAAACCAAGGGACTGGAGAGGTGGCTCAGAGGTTAAGAGCAATTGTTGCTCTTGCAGAGGACCTAGGTTCAACTCCCAGCATCTACATGGTGGCTCACAACCACTCCAGTTCTAGGAGATACAATGCCCTCTTGTGGTCTCCATGGACACAAGCATGTACATGGTGCACATACAGACACATATGGTGGCACACGCCTTTAATCCCAGCACTCTGGAGGCAGAGGCAGGCAGCTCTCTGTGAGTTCGAAGCCAGCCTAGTCTATAAGAGCTAGTTCCAGGACATGCTCCAAAGCTTCAGAGAAAACCTGTCTTGAAAAACAAAAAACAAACACCAACAGCAAAACCACTAGAGAACAGCTAAGTGCTGATGAGAATGGGAACAGAGGGCTTGGCGATGTGGCTGGGCCTCACTAGGACAGTCAGTGACTCAGCTTCACCTTTCTCTACCCTCACAGAGATGTGGTATGGTGTGTTCCTGTGGGCACTTGTGTCTTCTGTCTTCTTCCATGTCCCTGCTGGATTACTGGCCCTCTTCACCCTCAGACATCACAAATATGGTAGGTTCATGTCTGTAAGCATCCTGTTGATGGGCATCGTGGGACCAATTACTGCTGGAATCTTGACAAGTATGTTAGACATTAAAATACCAGTCAAAAACTTGTAGTGTGTGTGGTCACTTCATTTTAGAAATATGGGAGGGGACGGGGCGGGGGTGAGAATTTAGCTTAGTGGTAGAATGCTTGCCTACTGAGCACAAAGCCCTGGGTTTGGTCTTTAGCACTGGGAGGGAAAAAAGTGTGTTGTGTGTGTGTTGCATGTGTGCGCACACACAGTGAATTCTAGAGAGTTATGTTAGCTTGTTAATTATTCCTTTTTGGGTTTTGCTTTGTTTTTTGTTTTGTTTTGTTTTTTGACTCTCAAGCCCCTTACCTGGCTCTTTGGCTTTTCAGGTCAGATTTGAAACTTTGTGAGGCAGGCCACTAGCAAAATAGAAATATCTGCAGAAGCAAAATATGCAGAAGCTTCAGCATCTTTTTGTTTCAATTTGACTTGACTCTTGCAGAATGGTTCCCTAATTGCTACACTCTTTTGGGTGTGGTTCCTTTAGGGATGGGGAATAAGTCTATTGATAAGAATTCTTGATTAGAAAGATAGATTGAGGGCTAGGGATGCAAAGCTGAGTGGCAGAGGTGACCCAGTTTCTGAGGCCCTGGGTTTGACCCCAGCACCACACACCAAGGAAGGTCTGATTTGTGGTTTTCAGTCCGCCATGCTACCCCATGTGGCAAACTTTTCTTGCTGGACTATCTTTGGATTTCCAGCCCCCAAATATCAACACATAGGCTTATTATTGGTTATGAAAGCTTGGCCATTAGCTTAGGCTTGTCCCACTAGCTCTTATAACTTAAATTAACCTGCTTTTATTAATCTACGTTCTGCCACATGGCTTGGTTACCTCTGCTCTGTACCAAATGTCTGACCTCTTCCGTGTCTTCCTGGCTTCTCACTGGCGTCACCAGGTGTGCCTAGGTTCCACCTCCTCTCTTTCCCTGGAAGTCCCACCTGTCCTCTCCTGCCTAGCTATTGGCCATTGAGCTCTTTATTAAACCAACCAGAAAGCACCTTGACAAAGACATATCTTCACAGTGAACAAAAGGATTATCCCACAACATCCCCCACCCCCAGACTTCCTAATTAGAGACTGGAGTAACAGTCTCTAATTACTTTCTTTCTTTCTTTCTTTTTTTCTTTCTTTCTTTCTTTCCTTCCATCCATCTATCCATCCTTTTCTTTCAGGTACCATAGCCGAGTTTCTCTGTGTTCTAACTGTTCACGTAATGCTGCAGTATCCACACCGAATATCTGGTCCCTAGACGAGTCTCCTGTCAGTAAAGCAGGGATGCACTCCCCACCCCACATCCTTGAATGCTGATTAGATGAGATGTCTCCATGCATAGTCGATAGAGTACCTGGCACAGTAGTTGGCACACAGTACTGAATATGTGCTCAATTCCCTTTTTAGGATTTGGGGTAGTTTTTTTGTTTTTCCTTCCTATTCTCTGTAGTCTTCTCCTTTCTTCCCTCATCATCCGTGTCTCCTGTGAAGACCCAGATCAAGTTCCTCAGGCTTCTCTTTTCTCTTCAAGGAAGCTCAGTAACAGAGGCCCCATGAAAGTTGTGCTCTGAGACATTAGTGGCATTGATTGCCACTGGAGGCAGAGTTAAATATCTTGCCCTGTTTGCTTTTAAAACACATTTCTAATATCTCATGTCACAGTCTAAGAATGTATAGTCTTCCTTTCTTTTTGGGATGCTGAGAACGGAAGCCATGGCCTTGTGCATGCTAAGCATATGCTTTATCATTGACCCATGCCCCCATCCTACCTGTAGACACTTGACTGAGTCAACTGTGTTCTGTGAGTTCTGTGAGTCTCAGGTGGATAGCTGGGTCAACACCCGTGTTTGTGCAGAATGTTAGATGGTGGGGGTGTCTGGGTCTACACAGGTGTTTGTGCAGAATGTTAGATGGTGGGGGTGTCTGGGTCTACACAGGTGTTTGTGCAGAATGTTAGATGGGAGGGTCTGGTCTACACAGGTGTTTGTGCAGAATGTTAGATGGGGGGGTCTGGTCTACACAGGTGTTTGTGCAGAATGTTAGATGGGGGGGTCTGGTCTACACAGGTGTTTGTGCAGAATGTTAGATGGAGGTGTCTGGGTCTACACAGGTGTTTGTGCAGAATGTTAGATAGCGGTGTCTGGTCTACACAGGTGTTTGTGCAGAATGTTAGATGAGAGGGGGGGTCTGGTCTACACAGGTGTTTCTGTGCTGTGCTCTCACTCTCCAGGACCTTGTAGTGACTGTAATAAGGAAAATAGTGACCCGGGAGACAGAAGGGACCCTGAGGTCTCTGCCCTGGTGCCCTTTGAATAGCTTTATGACTCAGAATCCTATTGCTTTCTTTCTCCTTTCTTTCTTCCTTGAATGGTGGAACCCTCAGTATAATAGCAAGTGGAGCTGGGGTTCCCTGTGGAACATTTCTTTTTTTTTTTTTTAAATATTTACTTATTTATTATGTATACAATATTCTGTCTGTGTATATGTCCGCAGGCCAGAAGAGGGCACCAGATCTCATTACAGATGGGTGTGAGCCACCATGTGGTTGCTGGGAATTGAACTCAGGACCTTTGGAAGAGCAGTCAGTGCTCTTAACCTCTGAGCCATCTCTCCAGCCCTGGAAACATTTCTTGATCTGTCTCAGTAGACTGCTATTCATTGCCAAGAACATAGTTGGTGCCCATTCAGTGATAGGCATGGGGTTAGTTGGCACAGGAATGAAGAGAAATGTTGGCCCACAAGGGAATTGCTGCCTTGTCTTTCCCTTGACTGTCACTTCTAATCACTCAGTAGATATGAGAGCCTCAATCTTAGGGAGTACAAATGTAAATGCTGACTGCAAACCACATAAAGAAAGTTAGTGTGTTCACCAGAAAGGATGGGGAACACAAACTTCTTCCTTAATTAAATGTAAAAAGTTTGTCTCCCAATAGTGAAATTTTTAAGTGTTACAGTTTTGTGATGTCATTAATCTCAGGTTTTGTTTTACTAATTAATTTTTTTCTCTTTTAACACAATTCCATCTGAACCAGGTGCAGCAATTGCTGGGGTTTACCGAGCTGCAGGGAAGGAGATGATCCCCTTTGAAGCCCTCACCCTGGGCACTGGACAGACATTCTGTGTAGTGGTGGTCTCTTTTTTACGGGTTTTAGCCACTCTATAGCATATGGCCTTTCCCTGTGATGGCACAGCTGCCTTTTATAGACTCCTTCAAAGACAGAGACAGTGTCGTGGTCTCTTCATTCCTCAAGTGGAAGCAACTTGGAGGCGCCAGAAGGTAAAGAACACCGCAGCTGTTTCCTCAGTGTGAAGCTCCAGCCACTGAAGACCCCTGTGGACGGACTCCTCTCTTTCTCAGCCAAACCAAGCTCCTTGGCTTTCTCTTCTTGTGGCTGTTTAGGTTTTACATGCACACCTTTACCTAAGCCAACAATGCCTGAAGTTTGCATCTTTCGAACAGGAATTTGCATCATTATTTGCAAATATGCAACATTGCTGTTTCATAGAAACAATGGACAATGTTGTTTAGTTTTAAGGGCGTAGGCTGCACTGTACTAAAAGCGTATCGTCATGACAGTAGGCCGGGTTTCCTGGGCTGAGTATCGCTCTGGGAACGAACTGGCTGAGTGTAACAGGAAGAAGACCTGAAGTCCAGTTCAAAGTAATGGCTTTGCTTCCACTGTCAAAAGTAGCTGACCACTGAGAATGTGACGTTTTATGGATAACTATTTTTGACCTCTGATTATTTAATATATTTTAAGAGATGTGAATTTATCATTTGATCAAAATAAGCTAGCTAATTGAGATTTCTTATTTTTTTTAAAGATACAAGGTCTTGCTTTGTTACCCAGGCTGGCCCAAACTCCTGGGCTCACGTGATCCTCCTGAGTAGCAGGGACAGTAGCATCACTGTCACACCTAACTGAAGCTCTTTTTCCAAAGAATTTCCATGATGCCTTTACCTGTCACCTTTAATGCTATCCATTTTATTTATTTTCTCTGGAAACATGTTCTTAAGTGGCTTGAGTTGGACTTGAGAACCAGATAGGTTAAGATACTCTTTGGACATTCAGGCAAAATAAGACACTTACAGGATTCTGTTACAGTTTTCTTCCTGACTTTAGTTTATTTGATGACTCCAAAACTTGCAGCCGAAATGAGTTAGGGGCCATTGGTTCCTTTCATGTTTACCTAGCAGTGGTCCCTCAGCCCACTTTTGCAGTATTGGAGTATCAACTCCCAGAAAGTGCCTAAAACTTCCTCTTCATATACATCCCATCTGGTCTTTTTATTTTTATTCAAGAGAATTTTTATCCTTAAAGAGACATAGTTTTAAACCTAATTTTAGCTGTTTTAGTTTTTAACTCTACTGCTTATCCTTGTTTTTCATTAAAAAGGCCTGTAAACTGTGACCTTCAGAAGGGAAAGGGTGTAAATGTGTGCACCTTCCATCATTGTAACGGTTTTGTAAAAAGTACAATGTTCTTGTTGTTACCCGTTTTCAAAGTAGCTTCTGGTAATTAACTCTGACATTTTTAAAGGCAAATTTTCATTGAGAGATTAAGGCTGTCATCCTATGAGGACAAAAATGTATCTTAAAGTAATATGCTTTTGGCTTCTGGTTAAAAATAGCCAGGAGGCGGCCAGCAAGATGGTTCAGCAGGTCAAGGTACTTCCCCTCTAACCTAAGTTTGATTCTCAGGACCCACATGGTGGAAGGAGAGAACCAACTCCTGCAAGTTGTCCTCTGACCTCTATATGCTGTTCACACACACACACACACACACACACACACACACACACACAAATTGATACACGTAATTAATTTAAAAGAAAATTTTTTAATAATGAAGAGGACGTCTGTGGGTGCCTGCACTTATGTGCACACACTCCCTGTCCCCCACGTGCACAGCATTTTAAAATGAGATAAAATAGCCAAGAGGGTCAGTTTACCCAGGAATGGCAAGGGGAAAGATGCAGGGATGGCCGCAAAAAATAACTGGTTCTTCCCACTTGTTAAAACTGTAGTGACAGATCGGCTTTGGCAGACAATTAAAGTGCAAATAAATGGCTCTTAATATTCACCAGAAATAAGAGCAAATTTTTCTTCCAACAAAAGCTTTTCATTTTTGGTCTCAGGGGCTGTGAATTTGGAAAGCGTTCTTTCGGTTGGAGAAACTGGAGCGTGGTACCCTGCATTCTGGGAAATGACAGCATCGTCTATGGAAGGACGCCTTAGAGTCCTCACTAAACATTCTTGGGGATATAATTTCACACCCTAAGCACATAGATGAATCAGTGCTGAGCTGTTCCCCCTAAATAATAACTTCTGAACATATTCACCCATGATTAAAATGTTATTATTTGTATTTACAACCAAGACACAAAAGTTAGGGGGTTCTGAAGGGTGTTTTTGCTTCCATCTGATTCTTGTGTATATTTTATCTGCTCTCTAAAAAAAGAAAACCAAAAACTTGAGCTGTAAAATGTATCTTCAAATTACCGAGTGTGTCCTCTAGCCCAGTGTGTATGAAGCACTCTTTGTGAATAAATGCATATAAACTATAGACCGAGCTTTGTGAAGGCTTGAAATGTTCTCAGGAAAGAACTGTTTGGATGATAAACAAAGAATGATTTCCACTTTGATCCCTTTTTTGTCTTCTTCCTCTTGTCTCAAATGCAGATTTATTTGCATGGTTGTGTTAAACACATCTCCTTCTACAGTTTCTCCAGGTGTTGTCTCCCTGTAAGGGCTTTCTTGGACCCTGATTCCTGCATTTACGTTGTCCAGAGGTCAGAGGACAACTTACAGGAGTTGGTTCTCTCCTTCTCCTTTTCAGTTCTAAGATAGCGAGGCAACCCCCAACCAAAAAGCTGATCTTTTGGGGCTAAAAATTCAGTTCATGAACAAAAGTGTATTGATTGTTATGTGAGCAAGATGTACCTCTGGGCTGTTAACTTCCTTTGGCACAGGATGCTCCTCAGGAAATGCCGGGGCTAGTGAGAAGCAATTCGTGCAGATAAAGGCATCCTTCCTGTGTCCTTTAGGTTTTTAAATTGTATGTTGGCTTTTGATTCCAGTGCCCTTTTGACTGCCCTGATTTTCGTTAAGTTCTTGTGACACCACAGGACACGCTAACCTTCCCTAAGGAACTGGCTGTTTCCTGGAATGTGAAGCCCTGGTGCCGTTAGTGGTCCATGTGCAGAAGGTTTCGTGACCTCGTGTTTCTCTCATGTACACTATGTAAGGCTGGTTATGACCAAAATCAGCTCAACTTTTTATATTAGGTGATTGCTCTTAACTGTTATAGTTCAAGCGATCAAATCTTTGTACATTAGAAACTTATTTAAATTTTATTTTTCTACTGACATTTCTAATGCTAGTATAAATGTTTATCAAATAAAGAATTACTTTAAATTCTTTGAGTTGGGATTGTATTTTTAGTTTGTTCTGTCTTCCCACATCCAATAGGCTAGGCTGGCCTTGAACTGTGGCAGTCTACCCCTATGTGCTGGTATTACAGCTGCAACTACCTCACTCCGCCCTGGAGTTGCTTTTTTCTTTTCTTTTAACCTCTTCCCCAACCCCACTTATTTATTTATTTTTGGGCAGGGTCTCACTATGCAGCCATGACTGACCTGAAACTTGTTTAAGGCTATCCTGAAACTCAGATCTGTTGACCTCAGCCTCCCAAGTTCTAGGATTAAAGGCTTGTGCCATCGTGACTGGATTCCATCCCCACCACACCTCCCATTTTTAATTTATTTATTAGTGGGAGCAAGGGCAGATGCTTGTCGTGGCCTTATTGTTAAGGACTGTTATTGTAAGGTTAAGGACTGTTCAGAAATCAGGTCTCTCCTTCAACCACGTGGGTCCTTGGGATCAAACTCCAGTCAGACTTGGTTACGGACCATTTTGCTAGCTCCTGGAATTACATTTCTACTGTAATCTTTTATAATAAAATTATGTATGTTTTAACTATATTTTTCTTATCTTCAACTATTTTTTTTTTTTTTTGGTTTTGTTTGTTTGTTTTGAGACAGGGTTTCTCTTTGTAGCCCTTGCTGTCCTGGAACTTACTACTTTGTAGACCAGGCTGACCTCAAACTCACAGAGATCTGTCTGCCTCTGCTTCTCAAGTGGTGGGATTAAAAGCATGTGCCACTACACTTAGCTACAATTTTTAAAGCGTACAGTAAGTACACAGATCTTGACTGTACAGTGCATATGTGTGTATGTGTGTGTATTGAGTATGTGTGTACTTATGTGACTACTAGTCAGATAGATCAAGAGACATGTTTCTAGACTGGTGGTGGTGGTACATGCCTTTAACCCCAGCACTTGGGAGGCAGAGGCAGGCGGATCTCTGTGAGTTCGAAGCCAGCCTGGTCTACAAGAGCTAGTTCCAGGAAAGGCTCCAAAAGCTACAGAGAAACCCTGTCTCAAAAAACAAAACCAAACAAAAAGAGAGAGAGAGAGAGAGAGACAGAGAGACAGACAGACAGACAGACAGACAGACAGACACATGTTTCTGCCATCCTGGAAGAATACAGAGTATCCGGACAGTCAGGGTTCAACTGAAAGTCCCCATGACTGTATGGACCTGAGACATAATGAAAGGAACTTTCAGGGGAGCTGGAGAGATGGCTCAGAGGTTGAAAGCACTGACTGTTCTTCCAGAGGTCCTGAGTTCAGTTCTTGGAAACCACATGGTGTCTCTCAACCATCTGTAATGAGATCTGGTGCCCTCTTCTGGCAGGCAGGGATACATGCAGACTGAACGCTATACATAATAAATAAATAACTTTTTTTTTTTTTAAAAAAAGGAAGTTTCAGTTTCCATAAAAGTGACAACCAAGCTTGAATGTGGAAACTGGAAGATCAAGAGCAAAAGGTGCTGAAATTGGCAGGGATGATCCCTTAAATCATTGCCAATCTAAAATAAGGCAGAGTGTAATTGAGGAAAGCATCCAGTACCAACCTACAGTTTCCACATATGCATGAGCACAGTCACACACACACACACACACATGCACTTATGTGCACCTGTGAATATGTGTATACCACATACAGGTATACTTTCTCAGATAGGTATGGCGACTCAGGCCAGTGATCTCAGTGCGCAGATGTAAATGGAGATTGCCTGTTCGTTTCCTGGCCGCCAAGAACCCAATAATCACACAGAAACTATATTAATTACAACATTGTTTGGCCTGTTAGCTCAAGCTTCTTATTAACTAATGCTTACATCTTAAATTAACTAATTTCTATTAATCTATGTATCACCACAAGGCTGTGGACTACTGGTAGGTTCTGGTGTTTTTTTTTTCTTTTGACAGCTACATGGTACCTCTCTGACTCTGCCTACTCTCTCTCTCTATTTCTGTTCTGATTTCCCACCTGGCTTTGCTCTGCTGAACCATTGGTCAAAACATCTTTATTCATCAATCAATAAAAGCAATACATACACAGAAGGACACCCCACATCACTCAGAGTCGGAGACAAGAGTACTGTCACAAATTTGAGGGTAAGTTAGGCCATTCTGGGCTACAGAGGCTCTTTCTTAAAAAAAAAAAAGAATGGAAAATGAGAATCTCATAACTACTTGACACTATGCAGTAGTCTCATACTGGCTGGGAATTTTAGGTGGGAATCAGACCTTCATACAGTGTTAGGAGAGATGAGGGAGCATTGCTGGTGAACTTTTTTGGAGCCTCCCCTCCATGATGGGCTACACGATTGGTCACAGGGATGTTAATAATATCCAAGGATAATAAGGCCAAGAATAGTGAAATTCAAAAGACTATGTTTAAGGGTTTCTATTATCCTATTATTTTCAGATACGTCTGTTTTAGGGCCAGCAAGATGTCTCAGTGCATAAGGACACTTGCCACCAAGCCTGCTGACTTGAGTTCAATCCCTGGGACCCACAAAGTGGAAGGAAAGAGCAGATTGTCTTCTGATCGCTGCATGTTCATGATGCAAGCACATGCAAGAGGACACACACACCAAACAGAAAGTTTTAAAACAAAGGCCTGTTTCAAGGAATCTTAGCCCTAAATGTAAGAACTAAAACTCTCCAGCCTTAGAAGGAATCCGACGTAAGAGCCATGATTTTGGCTTAGGCAGTTTTCTTAGAATACTCAGAACGTTCAAAGAAGACACAATAATAGATAGACTAGACTTCATCAAAACTAAAAATTCATGTTCAAAAGGAATTTGCTGTGGGTTTTTTGCTCCCTCTCACCAGCGGCTGGGTCGGGGAGAGGAGGAGGGAGTCGTGATGCGTTTCCCAGGAAGCAGACTCCAGAGACCAGATGGAGCTGCAGATCTGGTTCAATGTGCATGTTCACTGGTATATATGCAAACATTACCAATCAGTTCAGGTCATATCAAATCACTGTTCAATCAGTCCAAATAACATGCAATCCGTGGTGTGTGTGTGTGTGTGTGTGTGTGTGTGTGTGTGTTGGGGGCAGTAAGTCCAGGCAGTGTGTCTGCAGACAAAGGGCAGGAAGCAGGCAACGCCCTGAGTTTTGGCGCCAAATTAGAGGGTCTGCAGTTAGCTGGGACTCCATCATGAGTCATCTGGTGTTCCAGAGACTCAGGTCCTGCGCAAACAGCCGCAGGAGGTGTTGGCGTGGCTCACACCATCTGTCCTTTAATGACACCATCTGAAGAGAGACTGACCCCTCAATTACCAAGAAGTGCAAAGAGGCCTCAGGAAGATTGGAGGAACTGTTTTCTCTCTCTCTCTCTCTTTTTTTTTTTTACGGTTTATTTAACTTTTATTTTATGTGCATTGGTGTGAAGTGTTAGATCCCCTGTATCTTCAGACAGTTTTGAGTTGCCATGTGGGTGCTGAGAATTGAACCCAGGTCCTCTGGAAGAGCAGTCAGTGCTCTTAACCACTGAGCCATCTCTCCAGCTCCGGAGGAACTGTTCTCTAACCAGAGATATGGAAGACATATCCAGGATACTAAAAGTACTTATGTTGTCACTAAAACCTGTTGTAAAATGGGCGAAAATTCTGAGGAGACTTGGCGTGTGTGCGAGAGAGAGAGGGTTTCACTGTGTATCACTGGCTGGCCTGTAACTCACTGTGGGAGCCAGGACTGGCTTTCAACTCACAGAAATCTGTCTACCTCTGCTAGGGTTAAAGGCATGGACTACCACACCTGACTGAAAAAGCATTTTTTTTTTCAAAGAACATACACAATGACCAATAAGGACATGATATTTAACATCTTTTGTCATCAAGGAAATATAAATCAAGACTCTAACAAGATGCCATTTCATAGTCTATAAAAAAGACAACATAGGGTGTTGGCAAGGATGTAGACAGAGAAATGAGTTCTCATATGCTGCTGTTGCTGCTGATACAGACAGGGCATCCCCTTGGAAAACAGTCTGGTAGTTCCCCAAAAGGAAAAACATTACATGAGGACACAATTCTGTTGAAAACACCCTTCTAAGGCAACCACGAAGACCACACACTGGATATTCTGTTTAAGTGAAATGTCCAGAACAGGCAAATCCACAGATACTGGGGATTGGGTGGAAAATGGGTGTAAGCACTTGAGTTCAAGAACAGCCAGAGCTGCATAGTGAGACCCTGTCTCAAAAAACAACAAAAAAGCTCCCTTGAATGGTGTGCCTTGAAAGCTTTAATTATACCTTGACCAAGGGGCTGGTTGAGAAAGGCTGTGTTTGAGGCATGAAAACGAAGATGTCTGTGGCCTTCAGGTTCACATTATGGCTTTCTTTCTTTCTTTCTTTCTTTCTTTCTTTCTTTCTTTCTTTCTTTCTTTCTTTCCTTTTTTTCTTTTTTCCTTTTGAGACAGGGTTTCTCTGTGTAGTCCTTGCTGTCCTGGAACTCACTCTAGCCTCCTGGTCTCAGATCAGCTTGCTTTTGTTTCCTCCGGAGTGCTGAGATTAAAGGTGTGAGCCACTGCGGGCACATCACGGGTTTTCTGACCGGCATCTCACGAATCTACGAATCTTTCAAATTTTTATTCTTATGCGTACATACCTGCATGTGTGCATGTGTGTCTACCATGTGCCTGGTGCCCACTGAGGTCAGAACTCCAGGGTGGTTGCGAACCATCAGTGTAGTACTGAGAACAGAGCCCAGGTCCTCTGCAAACGCAGCAAATACTTTCTTAATCTTTGGGCCATCTAGTCCCCACAAATCCACACATTTAATTGCCCTTCCAACTTTCCCATTGCTTCATCATGTACTATAGGTGTCAATTTAGCACTTTGTGCAGTGGCTTCACTCACAGACAAGCAGATTTCTTTTCTCTTTAGTTATTACCCGATTGTTGATTCATTAACACAGAACTCGCGGCCAACGACACTTATAACACAGGCCAGAACGCAACTAACTTAACAGGCAGATTTTCTCAGTAACACACGTCGCAGCCTTCTTGCGCTTAGAAAACTAGACAGCGTTTTAGTAGTATTTTTGGGAGCCATTTTAGGCTGTAAGCAAAATCATCCAGAAAAACCCAAAACGAAGGGAAGGTTGAGACGGCATTAAAACTACTAAAAGTCTCTCGCGGGAGAGTTGAACCAAGAAGGCGGAGCCTCAGTCTTGCTCAGAAGTCGCTGGGAACTTAGCACATTGTCGACTCTTAGTTTTTACTTGCTGCGCATGTACGGGAGTGACATTTTAATCACTGATTTGAGAGTTACAAAAAAAATTTACCGAGTAAGTGAATTTGAAAATAAATAGACACGTATAAAGTGAGACAACTGTATTTCCGCAAATAGGCCATGCTCCAGCAAGGATGCACGGTAGAGCTGAAGACTACAAGCCCCAGCATGCATCGCTCCCGGGAGGGTCCGGAATCCCACAAGGGCCCGTAGAGTTTAGGCCGGCCGACCGCACCAGCCGGAAGTGTCGTATTTGACCACGTGGCACTGTCTGCGCCTGTGCGCACGCCTTTAGGGCTGCCCTAGCTGCTGGTCCAACGCCTCTATGGTCTCGCCCTAGAGCTTTGCTATTTGGGGGCAGTGGCCGCAATCGTGTGGGTAGCAGGCCCCAAGTGACAGCAGCATGGAGGAATTCGACTCCGAAGACTTCTCCACGTCGGACGAGGATGAGGACTATGTGCCGTCGGGTGAGCGATTCGGCTTGAAGCATGAGGAGGGTTGTTCCCACGCTTCACGCCTCACTCGAGGCTCTCCAGGTTCCCCAGGGCGTGGGCCTCGTGGCCTCGAGTTCCCCGGGGCGCGTGGGTCCGGCGTCCCCGTCTTCCAGGACCCTGGCCCACAGGCGACCTGGAATGCGCGTAGGTCGGTTCTGCACAACTGCTCTCCTGTGCCGCCGCCCCCTCGGAGCGCGGGAACTGGCGCGTGAAGCTGGCAGGCTGTGCGCGTCGTCGCTCTGAAGCGTTCTGGAAGCGGACCCCGACATTGGAGGCTGTTTTTAGGGGGTTGCCAGCTCCCTCGTCCGAGGCTGGGCTTTCTGCTTCTGGCCTCCCACGGGATCGGCTTGTCAGAAACTTCATGTGATAATGGATCTTATCTCTTTGCAGTGGCTAATCATTGCTCTCTTTTAAGAACTTTTCAAAAGTTTTCTTTTTTAAGATGAATCGTATATCATGTATACCATGTTTTTCGTGCATGTCTGTTTGTGCACCCTGTGCATGCGTAGGGCTTTTAAAGGTCAGAAGAGGGCGTCCGGATCCTCTGGAAAGCATCAGGAGTTACAGGTGGTTGTCAGCTGCCGTGTGTGCTGGCAACCGCGTACCCTGGCCCCTCTTAGCCGTTGAGCCATCTCGCCAGCCCCTTATTATTATTTTTTGTGTATGTATGTCAGTGTGTTCAGGTGCCAGAGAGGCCAGAAGACGATGTTGGCGTCCCTGGGGCTGGAGTCAATCAGTTGTAAGCCACTCAACATGGATGCTAGGAACCAAAGACAGGTCCTCCGGAAATGTAGCATACACTTTTTTGGAGGTGGGGGTGGGGCACGTTAAGAATCTCAACTCGCGCGAGGTCAAGACAGATCTTTTTAACTTATTCATTTATTTATGTACATGAGTGTTTTGCCTCCATGGACATCTATCTGTGCTCCACGTGTCTTCAGAGGCTAGAAGATCTGGTGTCTTTAGAGGCTAGAAGAGGGCATTGGATCCCCTGGAAGTAGGGTGATGGACGATTGTGATCCATTGAACAGGTGATAGGACTCGAACTTAGATTCTTTGGAAAAGCAGCCCGTACTTTTAACCACTAAGCCATCTTCCCAGTCCAAGGTATCTTAATACGAAAACATACCCCTTACTTACCTTGTACCTTGTCCTGGCTTAACCATTTCCTTAAAGGTATTTCTTCCGGTGTAGGTGAAAAGCAGCTATCGGGGTTGTGGATAAGAAGGCCTGCTCTGCAACATGAGGCCCTGAGTTCAGATCTCCAGCGCCCATGTAAAAGCTGGAGGTAGCTTGTTGGTGCCTCTAACTGTGGCATTTTGAGTATTGACAGGCACAATCCTGGGATCTCACTGGCGTAGTGAGCTTCTGGTTCAGTGAAAAACACTGTCTCAAAAAATAAGGTGTGGAAAACTCCTAGAGAAAGATGCTGCACCTTCTCGCAGCCACAGTATACACACACACCTCCGAGTCATTTTTTGTTTGTTGTTTTGTTTTATGAGACAGGGTCTCTCTGTGTAGCTTTGGAGCCTGTTCTGGAACTTGCTCTGTAGACCAGGCTGGCCTTGAACTCACAGAGATCTGCTTGCCTCTGCCTCCCAAGTGCTGGGATTAAAGGCATGCGCCACCACCATCATCCGGCCCTCCTAGTCATTCTTATTTATCCATGCAGTCACAGTTAAGTTGTGCCAGGTATGGTAGTATAAGCACATAATCCAGAAACTTGGGAGACTCTGAGGCAGGAGGATTGCTATAAGTTTGAAAATAGCCTGGCAACCTTGTGAATTCCAGGCCAACCCAGATAATATAATAAGACCTTGTCCTGCGAGGAGGGAGGGAGTCTGGAAAAATGCCCCAGTTGGTAAAATGCTTGCCTTGCAAACATAAAGACCTGAATTCAGTTTCCAGAATCCCTGTGGTAAAAATGTCTGGTGTAAATGCTCGACGCTTATGATACCACCAATGCTGGGAAGGACAGGGGATGATGCCCTTCTGCAAGCCAATAACCTAATTTGTGAGCTTCAAAAGAGGTGGACGGCTTTGTTAAGAGTGATGCATGAGTACCACAGGGGATGGGAGGATGCAGTAAAAATTCTAAGATTTCAGTTTTAAATTTCATGTATATGTCTGCATATATATGTACGTGTGTGGGTTCCTGAGGAAGTCAGAAGAGAATGTCAGATCTCCTGGACTTGAGAGTTACAGGTGGTTGTTATGGATGCTGGAAATGGAACTCCAGTCCTTTCTGTGAGAGCGCCAAAGGCTCCTAACTGCTGAGCTCTCTCTTTGGCGCCCTCCCTCCAACAGCTTTTCAATTTATTTTTTAAAATTGTTTTTAGATTTTTGTTTTGAGACAGGGTTTCTCTGTACAGTTCTGGCTGTCCTGGAACTCGCTCTGTAAACCAAGCTGGCCTCAAACTCACAGACACCTGCCTGCCTCTGCCTCTCCCCAGTGCTGGAATTAAAGGCGTGTGCCACCACTTCCTGGCCCATTTTTTAGATTTTTAGATTATATTTTATGAATGTGAGTTTTATGCCTGCACGATTGCTTGTATACTGGGAGCTCATAGGGGTCGGGAGGACCTTGAGTTACAGATGGAGGTGATCCACCACGTGAGTACAGAGTAAGAAGTGCTCTTAAGGCTAAGCCATCTCTCCAGACCCCTCCCCCAACTTTAAAATATAAAGCTTCTGTTGTATCTGAAAAGTTACCCCAGCCAATTTCATGGCTGTCGTTTTATTCTAAACTACCATTTTCTTTCACTAGGATTCTCCTTAATTTTCTGGCTGTTTTCCTCATTTCATCTACCAACATTTTCTCTTTCCACCCTGTCCTCACCCCACCCTCAGAAGCTGAGGAGTAAAACCCAGTGTCTCTAACATGCTAGCCAAACGCTATACCTCTGCCGACAGCCAGAGTGGTCATTTTTGGAACTTGTTTTCATCATTTTAATGAAAGTTATGTATACACATACTCAAACATAGTTGGATATCTCAGTCCATTTAAGAAAACTGCTTTCCCCTTTTCTGGCTTGGCTTTGCTGGTTTCCTTTGAATCATACATAGACTCTTTTTGGCACCTGGATCTCATTCTTCTGTCTCCAACATGTATTCTTCAACCTCTCTAATTCCCCCATCTGCCATTGTACCTATTTTGATTAGATAAGTATTCCAAGTTTACCTTTTTGCTGATTGTGTGGACGTGATGTTCACAGCTGAGCCCTGTGGTGTGCTGTGGTTGCTGTAACTAGACTACCTTTCTCTGGTATTAATGATTATCTGTTTTGTTTTTACATGTATTTAGAGTGTGTGTGTGTGTGTGAGAGAGACAGACAGACAGACTACAGTGTGCATGCAGGCAGCAGAGGACAACATGGAGGAGTTGGTGCTCTCCTTCCGCTATGTGGCTTCCAGGTTATCGGGCTTGGTGGCAAGTGCTTTTATCCACTGAACCATCTTGTTCTTCCTCAGTGTTAGCTGTCCATGTTCTTACCATTAATTCGACTACGAGCTTTCAGAATTGACAAAATAATCTCCCAAAATAGTGCTTAGATTCCTTGGGTTTTTATCTTCATCTCTTGAAGGTATGTCTTTGTCTTGGCCTTGCTTTGTTTTGGTGTAGTTTCTCTCTCCTCTCTCTCTCTCTCTCTCTCTCTCTCTCTCTCTCTCTCTCTCTCTCTCTCTCTCCTCCTTCTGGAATTTTAAACCTTCGGTCTTTCACCATCATTACCACAGGTCTCCTTTATTCCTTTTCTGTATTCCCGTGTTTGGTCTCTCTGTCCGCCTGTTTGCCTGCCTGTCTCCTTCTGTCTCTCTCAACAGGGTATCTTGTATCCCTGGCTGGCCTTGAGATCTGTATGTAACTGGTTTAACTTTGAATTCCTGGTCCTCCTCCCTCCACCTGTGCCAACCTCAGATTCATTCTTTCTTGGTGCCTGTGGTCTTCTTTTTTGACATGTTCCACCAAAATGAGAAGAGAACATTTAATGGCTTCCTGAAGAAGGCTGCATGGCAGAAACATTGCTCTGGGACCTGGAATGTTACCTCAGGCCTGTTTGATGGTTGGGTGATAACAGAAGCCTGGGTTGGAAGAAGTTTTCCATCAGAATTGTGAAAGTGTAGCTTGGCTTGTGGGGGCCCCAGTGTTGCCAGCAAGTCTGTCTTGTGGGCTGGAGATGCAGCTCAGAGATAGAGGCCTTGGCTGGCTTGCACAGTATCTTGGGTTGATCCCCAGTGATGCAGGGGATAAGAAGCAGCTGATTTTCTGCTCCCCACATAGGCTCTGTTTGTCTCAGGAGGGCTTTTTTCTTTGCTGCCGTTTTTCTGACGCTGTACTGTCATTGTCATCAGACACGTTGGCATGATTTTGTTTGCAGTCAGTGAGCCTTCTAGAAACTCCATCCCAGAAGTTTTTTCTATTTTGTTTTTCTGGAATTGTCATTGTTATGTTGACCCTGTGTAAGGCCTTCTCCACTGTTGTAGTTACAATGCCCCCCCCCCCCCCATCTGTTTGCCTCTACCAAACAGGTTCTCACGGCTCATGTGGCTTCCGTCTCCACAGATACTGTACCTGGATTTTGTTTGGAATTGCACTGACTCTGTAGGTCAATTTGGGGCGAATTGATAACAGTCTTCTCTACCAGTCTGTGAACATGGTGTCATCTCCATATATTAGTTCTGGAGGGTCCATGATATTTTTCAGGTAGATAATTATGTCAAGGCTGAACAGGAAGCTTTTAGTCTTATTCACATACTCTTATATTTCTTTTGCTTGACATTCTGCACTTGATACTTCCCCTGTGATGCTGAGTAGGAGTGATTAGAAGGGTCCTTCTATTTTAGCTCAGCTGTCAGTCTTTAAGGAGCTGAGAGGACATCATTGCTCACTGTTCAGAAAGAGGTTAACTGTTCATTTGAGAATGCCTTTTGTGTGCACATACCTCTAAAATACTTTAATTATAAATCACACTAAGTCACACAGTGCTTCCAGGTGTGTGCTTTTGTACTGTCCATTTTACAGATGAAAAGGCTGAGGATCAGAAAGCATAAACAAATAGTCAAATCACCAATCTGGATAGTAGCTGTGTGCTGGGCATGGTGGCACACACTTCTGATCCTAGCACTTGAGAGGCAGAAGCAGGCTCAGATGAATTTGAGGGTAACCTGGTCTACATAGTGAGTTCCATAACTAGCTAAGGGTACATAGTGAGCTAGCTGAGTGGGATGCGAACCTAGGCAGTCTCCCTGTATTGTTCCTCACAGGCACCTTTCAAAGACTCAAACTCTGGGAGGAGAGCAGCCACTGAAGATCACCGCCTGTGCCCCAAGGCTTCTTTCACGCTGGGCTGGGTGGTGCCTTTAATCCCAGGTCTCTGGGAGGCAAATACAGGCAGGTCTCTGTGAGTTCAAGGCCAGACTGATCTACCTAGTGAGTTCCAAAGGCTCCTAAGCAACAGAGAAACCCTGTCTGAGAAAATAAAAAAAAAAAAGTTCCTTTTACTCTTTGCCTCCTATTCCATACACAGCCTAGGTGTGGGAGACCCTGTTTGCCTGTGAGTCTGGAGAACTTGGAGCTGCCAGCCACCCCCATAGCAGTGTGTACCACAGCAAGATGGAAAAGGTGTTGAGAAAGCACGTTTGCCAAAGATGAGTGCAGAGGATCACAGAGGAGAGATACGAAGAGTATATATGGGCCGTGCTTCTCTGAACATCATCTGTTGTGGAAGGAGGAGATGAGGGAGCTAACCCATAGGCCGTAGAAGTGGGAAGGTGCCATGGGAGAGAGAACCTGAGGACCCTCGCATTGTAGAGCAAAATTCTTACATCAGCTTTAAGTCTGGCGGGACCCATTGTCTTCTTGAGATGGTGAAGAAGTTGGAGTGTGCTGTCCAATAACACTCTTCCTTAACCTTAGCGTCCGGGAGGTAGAACTGGGAAGATCATGGCCGTCCCAACTGCACTGTGAGTTTGAGGCCAGCCTGAGGTACACATGACTGTCCAGAACAAAACAAAATCTCAAAACAGAAATACTGTTTGAAAGAAGGCAAATGGGGGGGAAATGTGTAGCTAGAAGCGTGCATTTTATTGTCATGGGCTTTTTGTTTCTGCTGCATTCAGTCATTTGTTCTCTGAATGACAGCACACCGTCCCAGCCCATCAGTGCTGCTTTGTGGCTGGTTTTGTGTCTCCGTGACACAAGCTAGAGTCATCTGGGAAATGGAACCTCAATTAGGAAATGCCCCCACCAGACTGGCCTGTTGACAAGCCTGTGGTGCATTTTCAGGACTGGTGGTTGATGTGGGTAGTGCTACCCCCAGACTGGTGCTCTAAGAAAACAGGTCGAGCAAGCTATAGGGAGCAAGTCAGTAAAAACCACTTTTCCATGACCTCTGCTCAGTTCTTGCCTCCAGGTTCCTGCCCTGACTTCCTTCTTGATGGACTGTAAGCTGTAAGGGGAAATAAACCTTTTTCTCTTTGAGTTGCCTTCTTCAGTCATGCTGGTTTTGTTTTGTGTGTGTGTGTTTTCGAGACAGGGTTTCTCTCTGTAGTTGGTCATGGTGTTTTATCACAGCAATAAAAACCATAGCTAAGACAGCTTCCAAAGTGAATTAAAACATGTCTGTCAAGCCGAAGAAGCCTCCTCTGGGGTCTGGAGGGATGGATGGCAGTGATTAAGAAAGTGAGGTGCTCTTGCTGTAGACCCAAGTTTGGTTCCCAGCATCCACATTGGACAAAACCCCAGCTCTGTCCTCTGCAAGTCCTGTGCACATACACCTCTGCTTACACATAACTTTTGAAATTATTTTTTGTTTGTTTGTTTGTTTGTTTTTTAGAGACAGGGTTTCTCTGTGGCTTTGGAGCCTGTCCTGGAACTAGCTCTGTAGACCAGGCTGGTCTCAAACTCACAGAGATCTGCCTGCCTCTGCCTCCCAAGTGCTGGGATTAAAGGTGTGTGCCACCACCGCCCCTCTTCTTTTCTGTCTTGTTTTGTTTTTTTGAGACAGGGTTTCTTTGTGTAGCCCTGGCTATCCTAGAACTCACTCTGTAGGCCAAGCTGTCCTCCAACTCACAGAGATCCTCCCAAGTGCTGGAATTAAAGGTGTGCCCCCACCATGCCCAGCTCCTTGCTATTGTTTTTATATTAAATACTCATAGCCAGAATGAAAGTCCCGTCTGGCCTCCTTGAGTTCCAAACTAGCTTTTGCCACCGTGCTTTGGGGGCTCTGGATCTTGGAGCAAAGTCTGTTGCTTCTGAGCTTTGCTGTCTGTAGGTCTAATGTTCGCCTTCCTGCCACCTGCCTTTTTCAATGGGCAGGCGCTGTGGCATTGAGCTACCTACCTAGCTCAGTCCATTAATATGACCTGTTCTTGTTTTGTTTTGAAGTAGGGTCTTACTACAAAGCCCTGGCTGGCCTATATGCTGTCGGCCTCAATTCAAATGCATCATCCTACTCAGCCCTTAATATGACCTATCAGCTAAGTCCTGATGTTCTGGTACAGCTGGTGCCCTGATTTCCACCTTTTGTTTTACTTGCCTGGAATAAGCTAGTTTTTTAACCCCTCTAGGAAACCCTTTATATTAAAGTTATATAAAAATACTACTTGAATTTCAGTGATGTTCACTGCTACTGTAGTGACATAGATCCTGCATCTTTCTTTCCTTCCTTCTTTCCTTTCTTTCTCTATCCCCCCCCCCCCCCCCAAGATAGGGTTTCTTTGTGTAGTTCTTACTGGAACTCACTCTATAGTCCTGGCTGGCTTGGAGCTATCTGCTTGCCTCTGCCTCCAGAGTTCTGGGATTAGAGGCATGTGCCACCATGCCCTGCTCAGAAATATTTATCTTAAAAGAGGGCTAAAGTTTTTGATTTGTTTTCCTGTTGCTGCTGTTTTGGAGATTTTGTTGCTTGTTTGTTTGTTTTTGAGGCAAGGACTCCTGTAGCTCAGGCTGACTTCAACCCCACTGTGTAACTGAGAAAAAGTTTGAACTTCTGAGTCTCCTGCCTCCACCTCCCACGCATGCCTGGTCAGACTTCGTTCCTAATGTTTTATGAAATCTTCGTTCTCGTTCCAGCTGTCTGACCGCCCTGTTGTATGGTTCCAGGTGGAGAGTACAGTGAAGATGATGTCAACGAGTTAGTGAAGGAGGATGAAGTGGATGGTGACGAACAGGCTGAGAAAACCAAAGGGAAAAGAAGGAAGGCGCAGAGCATTCCAGCCAGGTGATGCTGCCCTCAAGGCCCTGACAATAAGAGCTATCTTTATGGCTGAGATTGCTCTCATGATAGATGTCTGTCTGTCTGTCTTTTCACATTTATTGTTTGTGTGTGTGTGCTGTAGCACAGGCTGTCCTGGGACTCACTGTGCAGCCTAGGCTAGCCTCCAGCTTCAACTTCCTGGATTGTAGGGATTGTAGGCATGAACCACCACAGTGTGTGTGTTTGTAGGGGGGTTATTTTTTGTTTGTTTGATCTTTCGAGACAGGGTTTCTCTCTGTAATACTCCTGACTGTCTTGGAACTTGCTTTGTAGACCAGGCTGGCCTCGAACTCACGGAGATCCTGCTTGTGCCTCCCGAGCACTGAGATTAAAGGCATGTGCCACTGCTACCCATCAGTTGCCAGTGTTTCTAACACCTTTCTGTATGAGGGAAATATTTACGGATAGTCTAAAATTAAAATCTGGGCCTTCATTTGGGAGGCGGTAATTCCGGCCCTCGGGAGGAAGAGGCAGGTATATCTTTATGAGTTCAAGGCCAGCCTGGTCTACAGAGTTCCAGGATAACCAGTACTACACAGGTAAAGCCTGTCAACAAAAACAAAATGGGCTGGAGAAACGGCTCAGCGATTAAGAGCACTGGTGCTCTACTAGAGTACTGGAATTCAACCCCCAGCACCCACATGGCAGCTCACAGCTGTCTATAACTCCAGTTCCAAGGGATCTGGCACACAGACATACCAGGCAAAACACCAATGCACATAAAATAAAAATAAATAAAATCGTTAAAAAAAATCTTGGCCTTCAACTAGTTTAAAAATAATTTTTTAAAAATAGTTTAAAAAATAGCTAGGTAAAATGTGCATGTAGTTAAAGCAATCCTGTGCTACAGCCTGTATCCTCTCTTCCTACCTGAGAAGCTGTTAGCTTAGATACTGTCACACTTGGCATGGGTCTCTATTTCCTGCTCTCTGTATTTAAAAATTAGAATAAAAAGGGTAGCACACTGCATACCATGCCACCTCTCACTCTCTTAGACAGGCCTCACTGTGTTGCTCAGGTTGGGCCATTCTTGAGTCTCTTGTCTCAGTCGTCTGAAGAGGAGTGTAATTCCAGGCAGGCACCGCTGTGACAATTCTCACTGAGTCTGTGATGGTAAAGGGCACCATGGCAGTCCTCGACGTATTTCCTTTGAGTGACTGTAGTTCATGCTTTTGAATAGTCCTGACGTGACTTGAGCATCCCCTCATTGAGGAGCAGTGAGATTGCATGGCCTTTGCTACAGCAAAAGGCTGCAGAAAACATTGGTAGAACATGTTGTACTGGCTCAAGGATTTTTGTAAGTCATATTTGAAGGTGTTGAATTCGTTTGATCTAAGGCTATGTAAATTGAATTATTTTCCGTTGATTTTCCACAGGCCATGTTCTGAAATGAAGTCCTATCCCAAACCAGGAAAGTCAGATGGAGGCTTCTTCTTAGGACTCTTTCTGTCACTATTGTTTCTGTCTTGCATTGAAGCAAAAAGCAGATTGCAGTTTATGAAAAGAAGAAAATGAACATTGAACTATATGATATTCTCAAAGTCAAAATAGTAAAAACGTGTACTGATTAAAGTCTTGGGCCCAGTTCTCTTTTTCTGTATTTGAACTTGTGTTATTTTTGAGGGTGGCATGAAGCTGCTGTATTTTTCAGTGTTTGGAAGAAAATGATGCAAGTAAATTTGAGAGTCGATAGACTTTGTTCTCCAAGCAGAGTGGCTTTCAGAAATAGAAAATTACTTCGCACATATGTTTGTAGAACTTTTTTTCCTGAACAGATTAATCTCATGAGGTGATCTTAGGTATTTTTCTTTTTATCTCTTTTTAGTTGTTGGGCTTTTTATTTCATTTTTTTGTCTGCCTGTTTGTTTTGTTTTTGAGACAGGCTCTCACTGTGTAGCTTGGCTGGTCTGGAACTCACTATGTAGATCAACCTGGCCTCCCATGCATAGAAATATTCAAGCCTACACGTGTTTCCTTGAGTGTTCAGATTGAAGGTGTGCACCACCATACCTGCCTCAGGTGTTTTCTTAGTGAAAATAACAGTTTTGACATACTAACCTTACTAAATTTAAGGTTCTTTTTTTTTTTATAAATAAACATACCTTTATTTTATCACAATTAAAAAAAATAATCCTTGTACAATTTTGGGTACAGAATGGTTATTGAAGAAGAAACACTGGAAAACATTGGAAAGAATGAGAACATAGTTAGAGAACCATCCCTGCCTAGATCCAGGAATGATCAATTTACTTTCTCTGTGACCCTTAGCAGCTTACCTATGTAGTTAGGGATGTCGTTTTGTGCATAAATGCTATTCAAATTATCTATAATTTGTGACTCCAAAAGACTCATTCATTGGGAGCCTAAATTCTGTCGCTATTTAGCACACTCTGAATGCACTGTGATTTCTCTGCCCATATAAAATTGAGTTTAATATCATACTCAATTTTAACTTTTTCAGATTGCGATTGGCTCATTGGTGTTGTTAGGCGCATTTGTGGGTACATTTTATTAGCTTTTTATGAAATGACATTTCATCTGTAGGCAGAGAAACAAGCAATTTTTGAATTTTATGCATGAGAAGATTGATAGCTGGCACATTTATCCATTTCTGTAGGCTTCCTGTTAGTGTCATAGATTTGGGGGGAAAAAACCCTCTAATAAAAGAAGGCTCTCCCTTCTCCTTTCATTTTCAAGAACAAAACACTTAAAGTAAATCTGAATTAATAGGCCTCATGCCCTCATAGCACAGCAATGAAGATGAGCAGGTAGGGAAGAAATGATGTCAGGGTCATGGGTGTGTGCTGGATTCCAAGTGGTTTGTTCTTTGCAAACCACTTGAGAATGTGAATTTAAGGTTCTAGTGAGCTCAGCAGTTCCCTTTACTCATCATTCATTCATTATGTATAGTGTTCTGTCTGCACATATGTCTGCTCGCCAGAAGAGGGCGCCAAATCTCTTTACAGATGGTTTGTGAGCCACCATGTGGTTGCTGGGAATTGAACTCAGGACCTCTGGAAGAACAGCCAGGGTTCTTAACCATTGAGCCATTCCCCCAGTCAACGCCCCCTTTATTAGATAGAAATGGGGAGTAATAAAAAGTACTTTAACTAAAGAGTTTGCACACACCGTGTGCTTACAGTGTACGTCATGTAAATCCTTCAGGTACAACACATTTGCAATGCAAATAAGTCCTTACACGGGCAGTATCCATGTGTGATCCCATATTACTGGGAGGCCTGAAATTTAAATTTTCATTAAATATTCCTGCAGGATGTAGTTAAACTTTGTAAGCAATATTAGACTCAAAGTATTTTATTCTTTAAGTAAGATTTCCCGCTATTCAAATTATAGACTGTGAAGATTATTAGAAATATGTTTAAAATATGATTTTAAAACCCTGAGAATACTGGGATATTAATTTATTGTTCCTGAATCTCAAAGAGTAACATGCCAAGAATTTGAAAGCATGGAGAAACTTGTGGGTATCTTTCCACTGTATGATATAATTCTTAATTGTACTATTGTTGATGAATAAATATACTTAAAAAAAATTAGCCCTGCTGTGGTGGTACACGCCTTTAATCCTAGCACTCCAGAGGCAGGTGGATCTCTGAGTTCAAGGCCAGCCTGGTCTACAGAGCAAGTTCCAGGACAGCCAGGGCTACACAGAGAAACTCTTTTTGGAAAAATGAACAATGAAAAAACTAAGTCAGGGCTGGAGAGTTGGTTCAGAGGTTAGGAACAGTTACTGCTCTAGCAGAGGAACTGGGTTCAGTAGTCAGCATCTACATGGAGGCTTGCAACTGCCGTAACCTTAGTCCGAGGTGATTTAACATCTTTTGGCCTCCACAGGCTCTTGTGTGCCACATACATACACTCAGGAACACACACATAGACATTAAGTAACTGAATAAATATTTTTAAATAAATCGTTTTAAATCTGTTTGCCTACTCTGTCTTCTATTATGTTACTAGAAATTTACAGATTTAAACTCTCCAGTGTGTAAGGTGGTCTAAGGATTGATGAAAGAATGAATAATTTTGCATTCTGTTTTGTCTTCCTTTTTCTGGGTGGCTACTGGTGTTTAGAAAGAGAAAACAAAGTGGCCTCTTGTTAGAAGACGAAGAGGAGGACGGCAAGGAAGAATCCGGAGGTAGTAGCAGTGAAGAAGGTGAAGAGGACCAAGACGGAGGATCTGAGAATGCAAGGAAGAAGAAGGAAGATGAATTATGGGCCAGCTTCCTTAATGATGTGGGACCAAAAGCAAAAGCAGCTCCAAGCTCACAAGTTAAGGTAAGCTGAGAGACTGGCGGGATAAATACCTCTCTAGAAACACCCTCAGTTCCACAGGAGCTTTGTTTTTGTTTTTCGAGACAGGGTTTCTCTGTGTAGCCCTAGCTGTCCTAGAACTTGCTGTGTACATCAGGCTGGTCGTGAACTCAGAGATCTCCCTGCCTCTGACTCCCAAGTGCTGGGACTAAAGGTGTGTGTCAGCACCACCTGAACTCCTTTTTTTTTCTTAATTTACAAACTGACTAAGATTTGAATCTCAAACAGAAAACCAGCTAAATGCCTTTTGATAGTGACCTTACTAAGTGAAAAGCAAAGCATGCCTTAGCAACAGGAAGAATGAGCTGTTCTAATGACATACATTTCTAGCAAACTTTTTAAAAGATGGTGGTTAAGAGCACTTAGCGCTCTTCCAGAGGCCCTGAGTTCAGTTCTCAGCACCATATCAGGTAGTTGACAGATGCCTGTAATTCTGGCTCCAGGGAATTTAATGCCCTCCTCTGGCCTCTCAAAGCATCTGCATGCCTGTGGCTTATACATGTATATATACCTGGATACATGTATATACCTAAATAAAAATAAATTTTTAAAAAGATTTATTTGCTCTTGTTTTTAATTATGAGTTTATGTCTGTGCCTATGTATGGGTATGTGCATATAAGTTCAGGTGCCCACGTTGGCCAAAGGCTGGAGCTGGTGTTATAGGCAGTTATGAGTTGCCTGTCTTGGGTGCTAAGAACTGAGCTGGGTCTAATGCAAAAAGTCTTTTTCTTTTATTGGTTTTTTTTTTTTTTTTTTTTTTTTTTTTTTTTTTTTTTTTTTTTTTTTTTTGAGACAGGGTTTATGTGTAGCCCTGATTGTTTTAGAACTCACTCTTTAGAACTCACAGAGATCCTATTGCCTCTGCCTCCAGAGTGCTGAAATTAAAGGCATGCGCCACCACCACCCTACCTTTACAAAAACTCTTAACTGCTGAGTCATCTTCCCAACCTCTCCAATAAGTCTATGTTATTTCATGTTATGTGTATAGGTGATTTACTTGCATGTATGTCTATGCAACACATGCATGTAGTATCCATAGTTGCCAGAAGAGGGCATCAGGGTTTTTTGGGGAACTGGAGTTATAGGTGATTGTGAGCTACCTTATGGCTTCTGTAAATTTAACCTGGTCCTCTGAAAGAGCATTCAGTGCTCTCAACCATTGAGCCGTCTCTCCAGGCTCTCCGGTTATTTTTAACTGATTGAAAATGAAACAAAGGAGAATAACCCTAAACAGCATGTTCAGACAGTTTTTTTAGTCTTAAACCTTGGTAAACCTGAATTGTTTATTTTTGAGACTAGGTCTCACTGTGTAGCCCTAACTGGCCTGGAACTCACTGTAGACCGGCATGGCTTTAAATTAGCAGTGATCCTCAAGTCTCTGCCTCCTGTGTGCTGGGCTTAAAAGTATGCATTACTACAGGCCTGATTCCGTTTCTTACTCTTTATTTAGGCAGCAGAGGAGACTGAAGAGACTAGCTCAAATAAGTTGTTGGTCAAAGCAGATGAGCTGGAGAAACCTAAAGAGTCAGAAAAAGTGAAGATCACCAAGGTGTTTGACTTTGCTGGTGAGGAAGTGAGGTAAGAGGTTTTCCACGGCTTTGAAACTGTATTTTACAAGGGGGCATTTTCTTTTTTTTTTCTTTTTTTTTTTTTAAATATTTATTTTATTATGTATACAGTATTCTTCCTGCAGGTCTCATTACAGATGGTTGTGAGTCACCGTGTGGTTGCTGGGAATTGAACTCAGGACCTTTGGAAGAGCAGGCAATGCTCTTAACCGCTGAGCCATCTCTCCAGCCCCCGGGCATTTTTTCTTTTCCTTCTTTTTTTTTTTTTCTCTTTCTGTTTTTTTTTTTTTGAGACAGAGTTTCTCCATGTAGCCTTGGATGTCCTAGAACTCATTCTAAAGACCAGGCTAATCTCATACTCTCAGAGATCCACTTGCCTTTGCTTCTCAAGTGCTGGAGTTAAAGGCATACGCCCCCACCCGGCAACTCCTCAGATTCCTAAGTTCCATATATTAAATTATATAGTGTCAGCATATAACCTATGTGCAACCTCTGCTATACATTCAATATCTGATTTGTAATACTTTATACAATGTAAATGCCATGAAAATAGCATAGCGTGGTAGGGACTAGAGACAGGAACAATATGTATACGTGTTCTTTACGGATGGATTTCCCCCTAAATGCTTTTTGTGTGTATTTGGTTGATCCCTGGTTATAACCCACTAACATACAGCATCACCTGTATTTATCCAGTAAAAATCACATTTTGCTAAGTGAAGCTTTATATTTTCAGGGTTTTTTTTTTTTTTTTTTTTTTTTTTTTTTTGAGACAGGATTTCTCTGTAGCTTTGGAGCCTGTCCTAGAACTAGCTCTTGTAGACCAGGCTGGCCTTGCCTCTGCCCCCAAGTGCTGGGATTAAAGGCGTGTGCCAACACTGCGTGGCCTTTATTTTCAGTTTTATAAATAGTACAGAGCACAACTTTTAAAATTTCTTTAGGCTGGGTCTCACTGTAGTCCATACTGTCCTGGAAGTCACTGTAGTTCAAGGTGGCTGAAGTGACTGTGTTCCATTTTCCTCAGCCTCCTGAGTGCTGACACATACAGCGTAAGCTACTGTGCCCAGCAAAACTTACTTTATTTATTCCTCTTTAATTCTTTTGTGTGGGGGTTTCTTTTGCCTGTATGTGTGTCTGTGTGCCATGTGCATGCCTGGTGCCTGCAGAGGTCAGAAGAGGGAGTCAGTTCACCTGGAACTGGAGCTATAGATGGTTGTAAACCACCATGTGGGTGCCGGCAGTAGAGCCCAGGGCTCTGGAAGAGCAGTCTATGCTTTTAACTTCTGAGCCTTCTCTGTAGTACCAAATCCACTCATTTAAAAACCTGTCTTGAGAACATTTTCTTTTGTGAAATGTCCTTAGGGCAGTGTTGCAAGAATAGTATTGCAGTAAACACCTACATGGTTCACATTCTGTCCCTCAGAGTCTCCGCTTTCCGTGTTCTGTCTGTCTCATTCCTGTCACAGCACGCGTGTGGAGGCCAGAGGACACTTGTGGCAGTCGGCTTTCTTCTCACTGTGGGGTTTGCCAGGCTTGGCTGACTTGGGCACAAGTGACTCAGTTTACTTCTAGCTGGTCTCTGGTCTTCATAATGGATGATTCTAATGGCTAAGTATGAATAATGCGATACGTGCATCAGGCATCTCCGTGCTCACAGTGGCTTTTGGTTTTTAAGATTTTCTCATTTTTCACCAATAACAGGTAGTTTTGCAGCCCATATTTCGAGTAGATATATGTGTATGGTGCTTTTAGGCCTCATTTATTCCATTGATACTCTTCCTAGTTGTTCTTACACAGTCAAGATTAAATAGTAGGTTTAGTCTTTTAAGAGTTTGGATGTAAGCCAGGTGATTGTGGCTTACACCCTTAATCCTACCACTTGTGAGGCAGAGGCAGGCGGATCTCTCTGAGTTTGAGGCTAGCCTGGTCTACAGAATAAGTTCCAAGACAGAAAAACTCTGTCTTGAAAATTCAAAAAAAAAAAAAAATTTAAAAAGAGTGCAAACCATTTATATTGGAGAATTTGGAATTTTGCTTTGCCTTATATGCTTAGACCAGTGGTTCTCAACCTTCCTCTGCTGTCACTTTAATACAGTTCTTCATGTTGTGGTAATCGCAATTATAAAATTATTTCAGTTGCTACTTCATAACTAATTTTGCCACTGTCATGAAACATAATGTAAATTCTGTGTAATATCTGTGTTTTTCAATGATCTTAAGTGATCTCCCCCCTTGTAAAATGGTCATTTGACCCCTGTGGGTCGGGCCCCACAGGTTGAGAACTGTTCTTTACACAGACCTATACTGCACTGGCAGTACTAGCTATCCTTCAGGAACCCCGCATTTTGGTGAGGTAAAGGACGTGGTCAGCATCGGTCAGCATGTTCATTGTAAACACCGTAGTTAGTAATTGGTCATTTTGGTGTCTGCCCATAACTGCAGATGGTGTAAATTCGTATGTATTTTGCCCTCAGAGACCATACGCAGCTATCCAGTAGGGAGTAGCAGAACACTGACAGTAAAGCCGTCAACATTTAGAAATCTGTAAAATAATTAGAAACAAAGCTTTTTTTGGACACAGCCGGGGATTGCACATAAGAACTCACAGCAGTTGTGACAGCATGCCCACGACCTGTGTAAGATCAGACACAATTCCAGCATGTGGGGGCAGGTCACAGAGCTGATGCTCCTGAGAGAGGGAGTCGGCTTCCTTTCTTTCTTCCTTCCTTCCTTCCTTCCTTCCTTCCTTCCTTCCTTCCTTCCTTCCTTCCTTCCTTCCTTCCTTTCTTTCTTTCTTTCTTTCTAGATTTATTTATTTATTTATTATGTATACAGTGCTCTGTCTGTATGCTTGCAGGCCAGAAGAGTGCACCAGATCTCTTTACAGATGGCTGTGAGCCACCGTGTGGTTGCTGGAAATTGAACTCAGGACCTCTGGAAGAGCAGTCAGTGCTCTTAACCTCTGAGCTGTCTCTCCAGCCCCGGGAGTCAGTTTTCTTTAAGGCTGTGGCCCCTTGATGTGGAATACTATCTGTGTTCCAATAGTTCCCCACACCCAAGCACACACTAGCAGCACTAAGTAGACTCAGTGGGTTTAAAAAAAGAAAAAATAAACACAGGAAGTTGGTATTAGATAATGGTAGAAGGATAAGGAGTGCATTAGAAGAGGGGGAGTGGGAGGTGAACTTAAAACACATTAAATGCCTGTATGAAATTCTCAAACAATAAAAAGTTAGTGTATTAACAAACAAAACATTTAGAGGCAGAGTTGAGGGACAGTCAGGGCTACAGAGCAAGTTTCAGCTAAGACACCTGGTAAGAATGCGTCTCGGCCGGGCGGTGGTGGCGCACGTCTTCAATCCCAGCACCTGGGAGGCAGAGACAGGCAGATCTCTATGAGTTTGAGGCCATCTTGGTCTACAATAGTTAGTGCCAGGACAGGCTCCAAAGCTACAGAGAAACCCTGCCTCGAAAAAATAAACAACAAAAAAAGTGTGTCTCAAAGCCTGTGTTGTCTTGGACCACTTCCCACATGTAGTGTAGAATATCTACAGAAAGTCTGCATAGAGAACAGAATCAGCCGAATAACCATTGCGTTGAGAAATCAGTAAATTTCTGATCAAATTATGAATTTCATAAATTTTTTTAAATGATTTATTATATATACAACATTCCTTCCATGTATGCTCGCATGCCAGAAGAGGACACCAGATCTCATTATAGATGGCTGTGAGCCACCATGTGGTTGCTGGGAATTGAACTCAGGACCTCTGGAAGAACAGTCAATGCTCTTAACCTCTGAGCCATCTCTCCAGCCCCCTGAATTTCATAAATTTGTTTATAAACGTTATGCCACAGATTCTTTTCCCTTTTTTGAGATGGGAATCTAATTTAGCCCAGGCTGACCTTGAACTCCTGATTCTCCTTCCAGTTGCTCCCAGTGCTGGGAGTACAGGTGTATGCTGCTATTCTTTACTTTTCTTGTTTGTTGTTTGTTGAGACGGGGTTCCTCTGTGCAGCCCTGGCTGTCCTGGAACTCACTCTGTAGATCAGGCTGGCCTTGAACTCAGATCCCTGGTTTGCCTCCCAAGTGCTGGGATCAGAGACTCTTCACTTCTGAAAGCACATAGATGGCAGTTGTAACTATTGGTAAGTACTCAGGGAGCCTGCCATTCGTACTGTTTGTCAGAAGAGGGCAGCACTGTGTTTCTTGTCTGAAAACAGGATAAGTGCATGTTCTTTTCATTAATTACACACACTCTCACATATAGGCATTTTATTTATTTATTACTTTACAGTAATAAATGCTAATTTTTAAAAAATTACACAACAGAGCAAGTGAGTGTCCTCTCAAACTCCTTTCCCATAAGGATACGGAAGCCTGTTCAAGCCTGTTATGGGTGGTATACTCCTGTAATCCGAGCACTTGGGAACAGAAGCCAGACGATCGGGGCCAGCATGGGATATGTATATATAGTTGTTTATATACAGATGTAATATGTACAAATTATACATATTTATATGTTAGATACCGTATTTATTTAAATCTGTTAATAGTTGCCGTGTTGGCAAGACTTTGCTTGTTTGTTTGTTTTGGCTTTGTTTTTTCAAAACAGTTTCTTTGTGTAGCCCTTGATGTCCTAGAACTCACTTTGTAGACCAGACTGGTCTTGAACTTAGAGATCTGCCTGCCTCTATCTCCCAAGTGCTGTATTTAAAGGTGTACACCACCACTGCCAGGCGATTGGCAAGCCTTTAAAAAAAATTATTTATTTATTAGGTATACCTGTTCTGTCTGCATATATGCCTGCAAACCAGAAGAAGGCACCAGATCTCATTATAGATGGTGGTTGTGAGCTACCATGTGGTTGCTGGGAATTGAACTCAGGACCTCTGGAAGAGCAGCCAATGCTCTTGACTGCTGAGCCATCTCTCCAGCTCCCAGCCATACATTTTTTTTTTTAAAAAAAAAAGACATACTGTTTAAAGTACTATAAGGAAGTTTCTTGAAGGATCTTAAGAGATTTGAGCGCTGACAACTCAGACACAAGCTTGGTGTTTGGGTTTAAATACATCTTTTAATCTCTTGATATTATTTTTTTTTCCTTTTTTGTCTTTGTATCAAGTTAAAGGCATCACTGCATCTTTAAGAATGTGAAAGAGTAGCCGGACGGTGGTGGCGCACACCTTTAGTTCCAGCACTGGAGGCAGAAACAGGCAGATCTGAGTTCGAGGCCAACCTGGTCTACAAAGGGAGTTTAAAGACAGCAAAGGCTACAGAGAGAAACCATGTCTCAACCCCCCCCCCACACACACACAAAAAAAAAAAAAAAGGAAGAAGAAAAGTAAGAAGCACGAAGAGCTAGTGCAAGAATTCCTAAGTGTAAGAATGAGGTAGTGTTAGCATGAAGTTAGTCTTCTAGTTTCTCTAACTTGGCTGTTCTGCTTGGTTTTCCTCCATGAAAACTATGTAGTTTTTTAAGCCTTGGGGAAGGGAGGAAGATGATCATCCTTGCCCTCCTCTGTGGCATAGCCAGCTGCCCTGTGAGCTCAGACTTTCCTAATGATTCACCTTTTGGAAAAGTCCAGTCATGGAAAAATTATGTCCAAATAAAGACTTTTCAGGAAGATGAGTGAGTGAAAATGAAGTTAAAATGGAATTTCTGCTAAAAACAAATAAATTAATTATTGCTATTAATAGGCCTTTTCCTGTCGGGAGTCCTTTCATGTGTGAGATGATTGCAAGTTAACTCTTCTACCTAAAAGAGGTGTGGTAGCCAAATCCCTCACTGCTCTTAACAGTGAACGGAGGCCGTGCACAAGTAGAGGGCCAGCTGGACCATACATGGAGACACTGCCTTGTAAGAGACAAGGATGCTTTCAGGAGAGAGCAAATGCTGTCACTGTGTCGGCTGTCAACTTCCTTAGAACTACCTCAGTCTGTACAATGTGTTTTCTCCCTGGTATGGGTATGCTTTGGCACAAGAGATGAAGACGGGCATTCCCAGGGTTCCGTCTTCTCCACGCCTCCTCTGTGACTCTTGCTCTATGGCAGGAGCTGTCATGTCACTTTTGTAGTTGGCTGGCTTGCTGGACTGCGAGTTTTTGATGGAAAAAGCCATATTTCTTAATATGTCTAGTATTTAACAGTATCAGCATTTGGGTTGCTTTCCAGAAAATGTTTACTTAAGTGTGTACTAGAGTCTTGCTGTAGTAAAACAAGAACAGCAAAACTAAACATAAGTCACATGATTGCCGCTTTCCTCTCCTTGTTACTTGGGCCGCTTCATATTATAGCATTCTGAAGTTTTAGCTCTGTGCTTTGATGCTGATCCTTTAAAGTTTGCTTTGGCAATCCAGTATTCTGTGGCTCTTTGTTGAAACTCATTCTTCAATTCTAGACTTTCTTTTGTTGTATTTTCCCCTCTTTCTGAAATGTGATTGTTTGAATTCAGATGAGGCTCTATTATGGTTGGGCAACAAGCTGTACTTCAGTAGCACAATACAGTAAAGTGTCTGTTTCTTAGTAGGACCAAGAACATTATGGGTTGCTTAGCACTTTGCTCTGTCACTCAGCCCTCTGGAATATACAGCCTTTAAGGGTGGCTTTTCATTCAATTCCTCTAACTTCAGGATGGGGCTTCATTTCATTCCTGGCCTTCTGTGGTTTTCATTTTCTCTAAGTGTTGTGAATCCCTCTGAATTATCAGTGGTGGGGACTGAGCCTGTGTTTTGAAGTAAAAAAAGACTAGTTGTTCCTAATGCAAGCTATCAGCTGGTTGTGGCAGTCTTTGCCTCTCTTCCACCTTTGAGGGTTCCTCACAGTTGAATGTAACAAGCCCTTCTAGGGCTCTGTAATGCAGAGTGGCTCTCTTGTCATCTGTTCCACATGGCTACAAACTTAGGAGATCAGAGAAAACCAAAGCCAGTTGCTACTTAGATATTTGCTCCTTTTTTTTATCTTTGAGCCAAAATCTCATGTAGCTGAGGATTACTTTGAACTCCTGATATCCTGCTCAACTGTCCCAGTATGAAGATACCATAGGCATGTACACCATGGCCAGCTTGTTTGCTACTTTCTGAAAGTTTGATTAATATTTTTTTCTGTTGTATCTCTTCTGCTAATATGTATAGTTTTAGTTACATTTATTTGCTGTATTAGTAGACTTTGGTAAGAAGTAGGCAATCATTAATCATGTTAATCTTCTGTAGAATTATTTAAGACAAGGGACTATTTTGAATCCAGTATTTTGGTATCTCCATTAAGCCCAGTATTTTGATGCAGGATTATTTTGGGTATTGATTTAGCATTATGACAAATCACCCTAAAATTTATTAACTTGGGGGCTGGAGAGATGGCTCAGAGGTTAAGAGCATTGCCTGCTCTTCCAAAGGTCCTGAGTTCAATTCCCAGCAACCACATGGTGGCTCACACCCATCTGTAATGGGGTCTGGTGCCCTCTTCTGGCCTGCAGGCATACACACAGACAGAATATTGTATACATAATAAATAAATAAATATTTTTAAAAAAATTATTAACTTGCATAAAACAACTAATTGTTTTGTTACAATTTCTCATAGTTCCTGAGGCCACAAGGTCCAAGTAGGCAGGCTGTCTTGTATACTTGTAATCAGACAGTGGTTGGGACCATCTTAAAGATGTTTGCTTCCAGTTCTGATGCTTAAGACTCATATATCCTGGGGCTAGGAATCCTCAGACATCTGTGTTGCAAAGAGGGGGCCCACTTGTTTGTCCCAGCCACGCGGCTAGCTTAGCCCTGAAATAACCACACAGAAACCATATTAACTAAATCACTGCTTGGCCCATTAACTCTAGTTTCTTATTGGCTAATCCTTACATCTTTATTTAACCCATTTCTATTAATCTGTATCGCCACGTGGCAGTGGCTTACCAGGTAAAATTCCCAGCGTCTGACTCTGCTTTCTTCCTCCCAGAATTCAGTTTTGTCTTCCCTGCCTACCTAAGTTCTGCCCTTTCAGGCCAAGGCAGTTTCTTTATTCATTAGCCAGTACAAGCAACACATAGAAAGAGGACCTCCCACACCACCCCTGTGTCTGTGTGGTCTCTGCTGCAGAGTGGCTTTAGGCTAGGAGTGCTAAAGGTATATTCTCAAGGGAGAAAGGCCTTAGAATGCCTATAGAGCTGCTACCTTAGTGAGACAGCCATAAATCCTATTCAGTTTCAAGAACTTTGCTTAAGGTTCTGGAAGAGCATGTAGGATGGAAATGTGTGACAACCAGTTTGGAAAATACCATGTGTTGAAGAATTTTCACTAGCATCATTGTGTAGTCTCTGGATTTCAGTTTTAATACTGAGGAATACAAATAAATGAGCTTCCTGTTGCTGTGTTAGTGCTGTAGAGCAAACCTCCCCACCTCAGCTGTGCTAGCAAACGACAGCAGCAGAGTGTGCTGCTGTGCCCTTCTGGAGTCTGTTTGCCTCATCTTAACTCCAAGTGCCACTGACATCCATAGCACACAGTATCAAGTGCAGCGGTGAGGGAGCCTTCATTAGAAAGAGTATGCTGGACGGCAGTAGAGACCTGTGTGCTCTCACAGATGGAACTTAGAGGGTTGATTCTCTCATTTGTGGGCCATCTTCGTTTGAATATTTATCACGTACTGTCTGACTGTAATTTTGGATCTGCTTACTGGTAATTTGGAATTTAAACAAAATTCCCCAAACGTTTTTATTGCCTGGCATGTCAAAGCATGCATTACATATTTCTCTCTTTACCTGGAATATGAAGCATCTTAAGTATCCTTATTTGATCTTTTAGAACTCAGTTTTATCTGATGCAGTTTTTCCAGATTTGAAATCGGATAGGATTGTGTTACATTCTGCTCCTCCCTGAGTAGTTCCGATTTGTCCAGTTTTAGGAAATTGTGTTTTGTCTTTTGTCTGTGGAGTATTTTCTAGTTGTTTGCTCTTGCTTTTGAAATGATGACAATGGTATGTCTGTCTCCCATCTCTCTATCTCACCTTTCACTGGCCCTTTGAGTCTTAGTATCGCTCTTTTAGGTGAGGAATAGTGCAGGGATCTTTGTAGCCTTCACGTTAGTAACCAAGTGAGCGGAGACCCAGGAGTGGTTGCTGGAGTCTTTGCGCTGACAGATGTACTAAAGGAGACTTGGATAAAATTTCATGTATTGTTGTTTTACTTGTTAGTATCAGTCTGGGAAAGCACCTGTTTGTAGAACTCTTAGAGTGAACTTAAATCATGAGACTCAGTGGCCAGAACTTATTGAAAACTCAGTAATGAGTATGTCCCTAGTTTTCATTTATTTCCTTTGCTGTAATATTTGCTTCTTATCCCACTTGTAAATTTGTTGTCTCTTTCCTTGAAATAGGGTGACCAAGGAAGTAGATGTTGCATCTAAGGAAGCCAAATCTTTCCTCAAGCAAAATGAGAAAGAAAAACCTCAGGCAGTTGTCCCTTCAGCAGCAGCACCAGCGCTCCCTGCTGGATCGGGGTGAGTATTTGCGTCAGTCCAGAGTGGACTTGGTGCACTGGGGATTCTCTGTGGCAGCCTGTTTCCAACTGCAGCTGTCTCCGCTCCTTTTCTGAGCGAGGGAATGAAACTTCTGCTCTGCCTTGTTGGAAGTTTTTACCCAGATAGAGTTTGCTAGGAAAAATTAGCTACAGGTTGCTTACTTAATAATCCCAGCTTGGAAAAACGGTAACCACAAAGCTAAACATGTAAATTGTATACCTAAAAATGATAGTTTTTTTTGCATGGCGATATTAGCAGTTCATCAGCACTTTGAATGTTTGAGTTGAGTATTTAGTTCCACTCCCACCCCCATGGTAGCAGAGGACCATAAGGAAGTCGAGTGGGCACGGGGTGTGCTCTGTAGTCCAGCTCCTTGGGAGACTAAGATAGGTGGAGGTGGATCACTGGAGCCCAGAAGTTCGAGGCCAGCCTAGGTGAGCCCCTGTCTAAAGAAAGCAGTCAGAAGTGACTAAAAGACAGAAGCTCTGATAGTTTACTCCTTTCGCACTTTCCATAGTTCAGTTATTGTTAGCTGAAGGCTTTCTCTTTGAAAAAGCAAGAGTTCCTGTCTTCTTAGCATATGTAAGAAACAAATAAGAGAAACCCATGGCTGTAGGCCCTAGGAAAGTGACCACTAGCCAGCCAGCACCTGCCATAGGGAGTTTTGGGTAGGCCGAGCTCCTCAGCTACTCCTCTGACTTTCAGATGGCGGCAGGGTGGGGTGGGCTGTCACCTCATTAACATACTCACCTTTGCTGTGAACAGGAAGGTGGTTTTTGAGACAGTCTTAACTATGTAGGCCTGGAGCTAACTCTGTAGACCAGGCTGGTCTCAAATTCACCAAGATCCCTGCCTCTGCCTCCTGAATGCTGAGATTAAAGGTGTGTGTCACCTCATCTGGCAAACAGGAATGTTTTATTTTATGTTTTTTTCTCCCATTAAAATCCCACCCTATTTTCCTATCAGACTCTACAGGCAAATCTTCATCTTTTTAGCCCTGACTTTGAATAATACTATTACAGTGGTATGTCCTATAGGGTGCACTTACCTATAGCAAAATCTGAGACCTAGGGTTACATGCAAGTCCGTTATGTGAGAAGTGATCCCTGAGAGACCCAGAAAGGGAGGTAAAAGGAAGAAAGCCCCCTCTCAGATACTACTACCCACCTTTTCTATTATATATTAATAGTATTGTTGCTGTGGAAGATTCTGGCTAATGAGACTCTATTATTAAAGGCAGCTGGGGCTATTGTTATCAGCATAGGACAGTCTCTTTAAATTGACTTAGTGGGATTCCTCCTAAACTTGATCTCTACAGTCCTAGCATAGACAAGGCTTAGTTGAGAAAAGGTTGCGAGGGGTCTGACTAAAGTTCATTAAGGAGGAAGTCATCCCGAAGCTGTGTACAGAGCTCCGGGGTAGAGGGCAGCTGGGAAAAGGAGTTGTTGCTGGCAGCTGTTCTAGTGAAATGTTTTTCAGGAGATAAATGACCCACTGACTCCCTTACAAAAGCGGTAAAATGAAGTCTGTCCAAATCAGTTTCTTTGAGAGCTATAATGGAATATACCAGAGTATAAGAATGTGTTCTAAATATCTGAGTAAAAGTGCATGAATATGGGACTTTTAATTACATATAGTACAGCATTATTTATGCCTTGAATTTCTGATAAATCATGTGGCCTTCGAGGGTGATCTGCTTATTTTTCTGACTTGTGTCTCAGAAAACTTTTACAGTTATAACTGCTTGGAATGCCAAAGGAAGTCATCTGCTTTGGGATTCGGACTCATTTTATCAGTGAGAACATTAGAATCTGCAAAGATACCACATCCTTAAGTATGGAAGGTCTCTTCAAGGGAGGGGTTTGTAGGGTTATCTAATATATAAAAGAAAAGTAATGCAGTAAAATGTTTTCCATGGCTTTTTTTCCTCCCAACTTTGGGAGCTGCTTCAGTTTATAGAAATTGTGTGTTTTCCTTTCCTCTAAACAGATTTAAGCAATACAGGAAAACCAGTGCAGAAGACTAAAACATCCTGCCCCACATGTCTCAGTAACAAATAAGGGCAGATGCGGAGGAGCCAGTGTTTGTAACTGAAAATGCATTTCCTCTACATGTTTAAAATAGCACGCCGTTTAGGCTATAAAAAGCCAGAGTTTGTGTGTCAGGGTTGGAGTAAGCCCTCTTTCAATTACAGGCCAGAATCATGCTGTTACATTTGGTAGAGGAGAGTACAATGCTTACTTAGTGTGTCCAAATTCCCATGGCTTCACATCATCCAGGCCCCTTGATCTCTTCCTCCGCATGCTGAATTCTTGCTGCATCTAGCTCTACCAGCTGGTAGCTAGCCAGGCTTCAGGCCCACGTTTGCTCTTTCCTTCCACTCCAACATTTACTACTCCATTAGTCTCATCAGAACTTAACAATCCTTGCTGTGAGCACAGAATTCTTCTTACTGAGTTACTAGGTTAAGCTATAGCCTTACAGAGTGGGAACAAACTAAGACAATAAAATATAAGATTGAAAGGTACTATTTTTCCCATGTGGTTTTGTCTTGTTCTTGATGTTTGGACATAGAAAAAGACTATTGTTGAACCCTCCTGGGATGTCAGTTTAAGTAGTGTTTGTCCCAAAGACAGAAAAGATAGCATTTGTTCTAGAGCCACATAAAGATTAAGACTTAAATTGGTAGATGGGCATGGTGACTGTAACCCTAGCATCCGGCAGTGAAGGCATGGGATCCGGGAGTTAAAGGCCAGCCTTGAGTACACAGTGAGTCTGTGGTCCACATGGACAGAATGAGATTTGGTCTCTGAAAACCAACAGAAACACCTGATCTGGTGGCTTGTCAGTTGTTGGTGTCTTTGACTGTCCCAGGAACCTCACGTTGTCAGTAGTTCCTGTCTGAACAGTGGATAGGTGATCTTTCCCGGAGTCCTCAGCAGTTGTAATTATGAACTAAGCTTACTTAGTTCTTAAGCAAGCATACTCATTAACTTTTTAGTTTTTTTGAGACAGGGTTTCTCTGTAGCTTTGGAGCCTGTCCTGGCACTTGCTCTTGTAGACCAGGCTGGCCTCGAACTCACAGAGATCCGCCTGCCTCTGCCTCCCGAGTGCTGGGATTAAAGGCGTGCGCCACCACCGCCCGGCTAATCATTAACTTTTGATGGGAGTAATTAGCATTCACTTAACAGAAATCAGACACAGCTGCAGTATTGGGAGGAGGTGTCTCTAGCATTTGACTAGACTCTCTACGTGCCTTGTTTTTGGTTTTGTTGTTTGAATACCTTGATATTTTCTTTGTCCAGTGATACGTTTACAGTTGAATGTATATTAAAAGCCTGCAGACGCACCAAGGCCAAGACCTTTGAGTGGTTTAGTCAAAGAATGAGACCTCCAGCTGGGTTCCTACAGAAATGTGGAGGATGTCATGAGTGAAAGCCTATTGGCAGTTATTATAAGTAAAAATAGAGGAAAACATGACCTCGGACAGTATGGAAAATCTAGACGTGATATTCTATAATGAATAGTCTATTTAGTAATGTATAATTGGATGATTTTTTTTTGGTTGTTTGTTTTGTGGGTGTTTTTTATTTGTTTGGTTTTTGTTTTTTGAATTTTTCTTTTCTTTTCTTTTTTTTTTTTTTTTTTTTTT
>NW_026067927.1:14384321-14413492 GCF_014885135.2 Alexandromys fortis
ATTGCCTGCTCTTCCAAAGGTCCTGAGTTCAATTCCCAGCAACCACATGGTGGCTCACAACCATCTGTAAAGAGGTCTGGCGCCCTCTTCTGGCCTTCAGGCATACAGACAGAATATTGTATACATAATAAATAAATAAAATAATAAATAAATATTAAAAAAAAAGAATTTACCATCCATTGGTTTCTGGCAAGCTCATGGGGTATATTCATAGTAATAGGCAACACAGTTGTTCTTTTGTTACTAGTCACTCCCATCTTTACCCTCAACTCACGGCTTTCTGGGTCTATATTTGCTTATTTTGGGTATTTCATGGGTGGAATTCCAATATTTGCTTTTTTTCTTGAGATTTATTTGGATAATTTCTGTGTACAGTGTTTGTCTATATGTCTGTCTGTATCATGTGTGTGCTTATGGCAGCCAGAGTGTTGGATCCCGTGGAACTGGAGTTACAGGTGGTGGTGAGCTGCCATGTGGGTCTTCTATAAGAGCAGTAAGTCCTCTTAAACACTGAGCTACCTTCCAGCCCCTCTGTCTGGCTTTTTTGACTTAACATAATATCTTCAGGGTTCATCCATGTTGTAGCATTTATCTATACTTTTCTTTTTATACCCTTTGTGGATTAATATATTGTAAGACTATAGTACATTTTGTTTATGTGTGTGCTAATTAATAGATTTTACATTTGGCTACTATAATGCTTCTGTGGACATTCATGCACAGACTTTTGTGTTATTGGGTGTTTTCATTGCTCTAGGGTATATTCAGACAAAGATTTGTGGATTAGACAGTATCTAGAATAAGCTCTTTAATTTTTTTAAATATTTGCTATATGAGTGGACAGTGGTGGCACACACCTTTAATCCCAGCACTTGGGAGGCAGAGGCAGCGGATCACTGTGAGTTCGAGACCAGCCTGGTTTACAAGAGCTAGTTCTAGGACTGGCTCCAAAGCTACAGAAAAACCCTCTCTCGAAAAACAAAACACAAAAAAAATTTTTTTTTTACTATGTGTATATGGATGTTTCACCTGCATGTGTGTCTGTGCACCATGTGTGTGCCTGATGTTCACAGACGCCAGAAGATGTCAGATCCCTTAAAGCTGGAGTTAGAGATGACTGTGAACCACTATGTAAGTTCTGGGAACTGAACCTGGGTCCCCTGCAAGAGCAGCCCATGCTTTCAACCACTGAGTCCTCTCCAGCCTCTTTAAGGTACTTTTAAGCTGTTCTAGAAATAAACCTCTAGCTAGGTAGGTATGGTGACTTGTGAGGCAGAGGCAGGAAGATTGATGCCAGCCTGATCCACATAACAAGTTCTGGGCAAGCCAGAGATATTAGAAAACACTGTCTCAAAGATTAACATAACAACAAGATCTGTAGGAGAAGTCATCAAAAATTTAAATTAGAGTGCTGGAGAATCTATATTATAAGCCATTTTTGTTATATTCTTAGAGTCTCAATTGTGCCACACTTTTGATGTGAAAAGTAGTGAAGTACTTTAGGTCCTTTTGCATGCATAGAACAGGCACTTGAATTTATTATACTGGCAGAGTTTTCATGGTAATGGTGCGAATGGACTTCTGAAGAAGGAGATGAAGCATTATGATGTTCGGGGATGAGTATAGTCTCCTGGTTAGTAACCGCAGCCATCACTGAGCATGCACTAGAGGGCAGATTCGTCCTAGGAAAGCAAGCTCTCAGGTGCTTACAGCACTCTTAAGACTGGTGCTGTACATTTTCTCTTGTCTAATTAGATTAGTCTTAATCTGAGATTTCTTTGTTCTGTGCAGTTTCTAGCTACATTAAACTGCAATTGGTTTTGTTTTCAACTCTACTTTGTTTGGAAAGTGATTTCCCCCTCATTTTTGTGGTGCACAGTTTTATTTATGGAAGTTTTTTGTTGTTAAATACAAATAAAGATGTGCTGACAGATACTACAACCACTAAAGGCGCTTGTTGACAAACCTGGTGAGAGAACTGACTCCCCCAGGTTGTCCAATAGCATCTACACACGGTGTGGCACTCACGACCTCCCTCTCCCCAGATAAAAATAAATAGATGTTCAGGCCAGGCGGTGGATCTCTGAGTTCAAGGCCAACCTGGTCTACAAGAGCTAGTTCCAGGATAGGCTCCAAAACCACAGAGAAACCCTACCTTGAAAAACCAAAAGAAAAAAAAAGGTTAAATTTCAGGTTAAAAACTTTGAATTTTATAAAGACAGAAATTTAGGAGCTGCATTATTAATATTGATCCTTTTAAAATTCTGTATGCTGCAGGTCTTAGGCACTTTTGTGTGAAACTTACTATCTGTTCTGATGTCGGGAAAGAATGCCATTATTGGAACATGACTATCAGTGAGTCCTATGTTCTGACCAAGGTTCTGATAAAAGAATCCTAGTACTGTTTTGTGGATGGTTATAATTATATTGCAAGATTCACATATATTAAATTTTTAATTTGAACTAGGGATTTTTCTTCCAGGAGAGGCTGAGAAGCAGTGTTCTGATTGTTTTAGTTGGGCATTGAAAATCAGGCTGTCCTGAAGTCTGCATTTGCTGTATCCAGTTACATGGTCTTCGGTTCTTGCCGAAGCCCTATTATTCAAGCAAATTTATTGTGAATGTAAAATGAAATAATTTAAAACTTTGAAAATAGATGTGCTAGAAAAAGAGGTGAGAAAATGACAGATTCTAAGCAAATATCTGTCTTTTGACCCAGTAAGCATGACCATAAAAGCACAATTTGATATTAGCTGTGCTTGAGCGTGACACCGTTTCAGCAGCTGCTGACTTGAGGGTGGATGGGAAGCCTTGCCTTACCTTCTGTTTTAAATTGAGAGCCCTTCCCTCACTCCAGCTGTCTGGAAAGTGTGGGGGAAGAAGAAGGGCTTGTCCCACAGCCAGGGGTTGGAGGATAGTCTCTAGTGTGGTAATTGTTGGGCACAGTGGATTGCACCTGTCATCCCCAGGATGATTTCAAGTTCAAGGCCTCTCCTTCCCTTCTCCTGGACACTTTGTAGCAATCCCTGAGGTTAAGAAGCTTCTCTCCGACCCAGCAACCCCACCTGCATAGCCCTGATATGTTTCAGGAGCAGGAGTGTACTGTATTCTGTGCTCTTACTTGGGCCCAAACCTCAGAGTTCTGAGTCATCTCTGCTCCCCACCCTGTACCAAATCCAATAAGTTCTTTTTGGGGTGGGGGTGGGGTCGAGACAGGGTTTCTCTGTAGCTTTTGCTTCCTGTCCTGGAGCTAGCTCTAGACCAGGCTGGCCTCAAACTCACAAAAATCCGCTTGTCTCTGCCTCCTGAGTGCTGGGATTAAAGGCGCGCGCCACCACCGCCTGGCTCCAATAAGTTCTTTTAACTGTATCTTTGATAAGTCTCTAAATATTCTTAGCCTCTGTACCTTTCCACCCACTCTCTCCTGCCACATAGTGGCCCATTAAATTTCCACTTCTATAACCTTTTTTCCTGCCCCTTTCTTTTTGAAACATCTGTCTTTAGGTTATTCTAAAAATCTTTCCAAAGCCTTGAATTGTTTCCTAAGTTTACTTAAAACCCACAGTTTCTCTTCCTGCATCCACCCAACATGTCACTACGGGATAATCGGGCATCGGTTCACTTCAAATCATATTACTTCCCCCAAAATTTACCCTCATTGCTTCCTGTTAGTTCAGAGTCTTTAGGTTGATGTTAAGGAATTCCATCCTTTATCTCCAGCCAGTTCTTTTCTTCTAAGTTATTTTATGTGGTAGCCAAAGGGACTCATTCCCTTTAGCTTACATTATTGTCTTTCAGCTTTGGTGTAGGCATAAATATTTTTTGTGGTTTGGAATTCCTAGAACACTGAGGTACTATAGTTAGGATTATAGTCTTGAATCCCAAATCCATACGAATTTTCTCAGAAGAACCATGTCTTCCTATCTATCTGCCTCTGACCTGAACAGCACTGGACTCTTGGTGCTCCCTGTAACACCGCGTGTTCCCCTAATCCTTCCATCTGCTCTAGTCTTAGATTCTGCTCAGAGTCTTAGATTCTGGCTCTCTGGCTCTGGAACGCCAAGACAAGGTCTGCTTTGATTTGGTTTACAAAACCCAGGCCCGGAAGTTATTAAAACCATCTCCTAGCCCTCTCAGTCATTCTGTCAGGTCATGTGCACTGTTGCGGTTTTTCACTTCCTCCTTTAAGTTTAGCCGTCTGGGGGTTCCCTTTCTTTTCTGTGCTACACTTTGTCTAGTATTTCTAGGTCGTGGTATGGCAAACGTTTAGTTTATCTTAAACACTTACAGATTCCATGTTGCTTTTTTCATGTTTCTGAGCATCTTAGTTGCGTTTCTGTTGCTGGAATGAATATCATGACCAAGAACACCTTGGGGATGAAAGGGTTTATTTTGCTTAGACTTCCACAGAACTGTCTGTCCATCCTGGTAGTCGGGGCAGAAGCTCAAGGCAGGAAACTGGAGCAGGAGCTGAAGCAGGGGTCATGGAGAAGCGTTGCAAACTGGCTGCCCAGCCTGTTGTCTGGTATGCCAGAGCCACCTACCCTGGGGTGGCTCCACCCTCTCACTTCAGTCCTGTGTTGAAAATGCCCTTGGGCTTGCCTACAGCCCGATTTTAGGCATTTTCTCAGTTGAAGTTTCTCTCTCTCAGATGACTGTAGCTGTGTCAAGTTGACATAAAATTAGCCAGCACACTGAGCAGCTAGTACAGAGCTGTGGATTGCATTTGGTGAGTTTGAAGTGAATATAAAACTCTGTTGTGTATGTCTGTGTGCACATGTTATGAAAAAGCAGCAGTAAACTTTGGTCTCAGGAGACTTGTTATCCTTGCTGAGTGTGTATTCTCCTCTCAGTGTTAGTCGTGACAGCAGCTTGGTTTCGGTTCCATAGCTGGCGTCCAGCAAGTACTAAGTGTGGAACAGTTGGCGATGTCTCCAGTGGGATGGAATGGCACTTGAGCGTCCTCGCGCTGTGGTTCAAGCACAGACACGTAGGGAGTTCCTTACTCATCGCACAGGCCTAGTTTGCAATTCCTGCTGTTTCCCTTCTTTGAAGTCAGCTTGGCTCCTGTTTCCACAGTGACATTTCACAATGCACATACTTGTTGGAATGCGCAGAAGCCCTGCCACGTGCTTGGTTGCTTTGTTTCCTACCAGGAAGCACATGGTTCTCGGTCAGCCTTTCCTGCACTTAGCTTGGGCTGTCTTGTGGACAACAGGAAAAGCCCTCAGGTTGTTTTCTCCCCTGTAACACAGGGGAGATTAAAATGTGCTAAAGGGATTTTCACATACAGTGCCCCCCTTGCCAAAATATTTAGGCTGTGACTGGTGGCAATAAAAGTTGCTGGGTGGTATAAGGAACATGACCTAAAGCATTTTGCCACTTGGCATGATACTCTATCAAGGTGTACCTGTTTGTAGCTTTGGAGAATCTTATCGCTGCTTCTGGGAAACTGGGGAGGAGGCTAAAAGTGGGGGGCATAACTTCTTTTTGTTTGTTTTGTTTTGGTGAACATGGTCTCACAATGTAACCCTGGCTGTTCTGGAACTTGCTTTGTAGCCCAGGCTGGTCCCCAACAAACAGATTCACCTGCCTCTGTCTCCTGAGCACTGGGATTAAAGGTGTGAGCCAGCATACCCAGGGAGGCATAGCTTCTCCGCCAGTGTTTTCCTTCTCACTTCAAGCATGCTGAATAGCTTCATGCTCGGTCTCCTTCCACACTTGACTGACTAGACTGTACCCTAACACTGCAGACATCTTCTGTCTTCTCCTATACTTCATTTCTTCTTGCCTTTCTTCTGTTACCTTTGCCAGCATCCTTCTTTGGACATTGACTGAAGTAAGATCTCAGAGACAAGCATGTTATCTTAGTTGTGGTTGCGTGAGTCACCTCATTTGTGAGTCACTCACTAGCAAGACCGAAGGATTGTGTGGGCTCCTGTGGCTGTGATGAGAACGATGAGTGAGTGAGCCTCCTCCAGGCTTCATCTGTAAGGTTGCTCACTGCGGACTTAGCGTCTGCTGAGTGTTGCTTTTTTTGGCCCTATAGCCTGTAACTTTCAAGGCAGGAAGTAGGTTAGTTATCACAGGACCTTTAACTGTTCAGCTCAGTGAGTTTGACAGTTGTGTATATCAGTTTATCCCCAAGCCTCAAATAGAACATTTTATGCCATCATTCTGGAAAGTTCCTTCATACCCTTTCCCATTTGGTTCTGCCTACACCTTTGTCGCTGCTAACTCTTGGTTTTATTTTGCTAGGTTAGTTCTCCCTATTTCAGAATTTCATATAAATAAGCTACACATTATTTTGCTTTTTTGTTATTGGCTTCTTTGACTTGCTGTTTTTGAGATTTGTCCTTGGTATGTGTATTAGAAGTCCATTTCTGTCTTATCTCCATTGTATAAATGTAACAGACCGTGTCCATCCTTTTCTACTGGTTTGATGGCTTATGTTTTTTTGTTTGTTTGTTTGCTTTTTAATGTTTTAAAATTCTCCTTTGTGTGTACTTGGGGAAATCAGAAGAAAACTGATTTGTTTCAGCCCTTGTACCTTGTGAGTTCCAGGGATGACTCTCACCCAGATTGTCAGGCTTACTGGAAAGTGTCTTCACCCATTGAACTGTCTCATCAGCCCATGGTTATTTTTAAATCCCTTTTAGGGTAAGGGATGTAGAGGCATGATGGGAGCTTGTCTTGTGTAAACCTGACTGGCCTTGACTTGCTAAGTAGCTGATGCTGCCCTTAAGCTTCTAATCTTCCTACCTCCACCTGGGGTTACAGGGATGCATCACCGCACTCAGTCACTCAGTCTTCCATAGTCAAACATTTTTACTTCCTTTCGATGGGTACTTAGGAATGGGCATGCCAAACCAGTGTAGAAGTAGTTTATGTTACAACAAACTGAAAGCAACTCTCCAAGATAGCCGCCCCATTTTACCTTCCTGTCATTGGTTCATGGGAGCTCTAACTGGCCCATGTCCTGTCTACATTTGCTGTGGTCAATATTTTATTTCAGTAGGTATAAAATGGTATTTCCTGTGATTTTAGCTTGCATTGCCTTAAACTTGTACTGATAATGTACTTTCCACATGACTGTTTGGCTTGTGTACATATTTGTAAAGGGTGTCTTCTAGTCTTACTCAGCCTTTTATTTAATTTGTTTGAAAAACATTAAATTTTAATGTTATTTTAATTTCTGTGTATGAGTGTTTTCCTCTATGTACATATGTGCACCATGTGCATGCCTGGTATCCCCAGAGGTCAGAAGAGGTGGTCAGGTCCCTTGGAACTGCAGTTCTGGGTAGTTGTGAGCCACCATATGTCAGACTTCTGCTGTCTGTTGTAGTGGTCTCTACACCACTTATGGCTTTGGAGCATTGGAAAGTGGTTAGTCTAAAAGAGATGCTAGAAGCTAACACTGAAGTTTGAAGAATTAGTAACGAAGAAAATAAGCAAATCTCAATTTTTATAGAAATGATATTATTGATACAACATTTTAGATATATTAGGTTAAGTAAATGATTAAAAATAAGGTTACTTTAACATGACTACTATAGAGTTATAAGCTATATTTCTGTTAGACAGATCTTTTCTAGAACTTCCTATAAGCATTCAGTAATAAAGATATATCTTTTTTTTTTTTAAAGATTTATTTATTATGTATACAGCATTCCTTCCATGCATGCCTGCATGTCAGAAGAGGGCACCAGATCTCATTATAGATGGTTGTGAGCCACCATGTGGTTGCTGGGAATTGAACTCAGGACCTCTGGAAGAGCAGCCAGTGCTCTTAACCGCTGAGCCATCTCTCCAGCCCATAAAGATATATCTTGATGAGTTATTTTTATTCTGCATATTGAAGAAATTATTTTATGTAGAGAAAGACCCATAGGAGAATGAATATGTAAGGATTAGCAAGAATGGATGAGGTGAGGGCAGACAAGATGGCATTGTGGGTAAAGATGCTTGCCACTAAGCCTGACCACCTGAGTTTTCTGTCTGGGGTCTGCATGGTGGAAGGAGAAAACTGACTCCTGTAGGCTGTCATCTGGCTTTCACATTGGCATCATAGCTTGAGCTCAGACAGACAGACAGACACACACACACACACACACACATACACATACAAAGGATGAATGAATGAGATCCCTTGGCCAGTTGAGCATCTGTTTGTGAAAGTGTTAAATGGGTCCTTGTTATTTTTGTGAATGTGGCCCTGGAAATGTGCTTGCTTTTTCTCTAAGCCAGTGAAGCTGAGTAAACCCAGGTCAGAAGGGGCTTTCAGAGCAAGCAGTGCAATGGGATGGTGGGAGCCGCTGCTGTATAGAGGTGCAGCACCGCTTTACCTCTAAGCCAGAACTGTCTGCTCCTGGACGGGGAATCAGCCCGGGGGAATCTGATTTAAAACCACGAGGTCACGAGCTGTTTTGTTTCTCCTAAGCTGATAAAATTAATTTTCCTCTTTAGTGAGCAGTTTGCGTGAGGAGCTTTGGAAATAAAATGTTCCTTGCTGGGCTTTTATTCTTTCTAACATGGGTGTTCTTGTTTATTTACAACCAGGTATGTAAAAGGTGTGTTTATGTGTCTGGGGTCAGGGCTTGATTAAGTCTAAATTTGTGTGTGACAAAGATTTCTTCCCTGGAACAAAATGTAGAAGGAGAAATTGAGTGTCATTTGCCGGGAGTTCAGAAAATGGGCTGGCATGCAGATTCTGAGGCAGGAGCAGAGTACCGTATTTAGATTCTTGTTAATTCTTTCATGAAAAGATAAATGGTGCCTGGATCTTGATCTGCTTTTGTTGTGAGTTTTTGGTTCTTGTTGGGTCCTGTGTCCTTCAGTGGGCAGTTGTGCAGTGCTTCCTTAGAGAGCTGGAAAGTTCCACTGACCTGATCTATATCTTGAGAATCCAGTTGATCATTTACCAAGGCTGAGCAGCAGCCGTCTTGTAAACATGGTTGTGTTCCCAACACTCAGTGCTGAGTTACTCATGAGCGGATAAGAAGGCCGCATACACGCAGCTTGTGCTGCCCCTAGGTTGAGTTTCTGCTGACTGGGTTCTTAGCTCCTTGTCACTCTTTAGACTGAAATCGTAGAGCCTTTATTTTGGGGCCTTTGAATTTACAGTAGAGGAAACAGCGGTGTTCCGTTAGTCCTGCTTCCTTTGGAAGTAGAAAGAGTATAATTTTTATGCTTTGGACTTGGGTAGACTTGCCTGGTTCATCTCTTTGTTTCTTTTAGATGAAAAGATGAAATCATAATTTCTAACTTCATAGAGCTGTTTTAAGAATGAAATGAGGTAGGATATCTTAATATACATTCTGGTCCAGAAGAGCTCAATAGAAATTATTTTTCTGGACCAGCAAAATGTCTCATTGGGTAAAGGGGTTTGCTGCCAAGCCTGACAACCTGAGTTCAGTGCCCAGGAAATACGTGGTGAAAGGCAGTGACTGAGTCCTGCCAGTTATCCTCTAACCTCTACACATGTGCTCTGGCACACACACTTGCACACACACACACAAATAAATGTAACTACATTTTTTAAAAGAATTATTCTTCTAGCTGGTCATGGTTATATACCCTGCACTTGAGAGGTCAAGGTAATTCTTGGCTACATATAACTTCTAGCCTGGACTAAAATAAAATGGGCTGGGGAGGTGGCTCAGTGGGTAAGAGCACTTGTTACATAGCATGAGGACCTGAGTTTGAATCCCTAGCCCCCGTACGAAAGCAGGCAGTGACCTTGTTTTCCTGCAGGTCATGGAAGCGCAACTGACATGGCAACCTTCAGGGTCAGGGAGATGAGACAGAGAGCAATAGAGCAGGACACTGGACTCCTTCATGGCACCTGCACACACATCACATACCACACATAACATATAATTTTTAAAAAGAAAATTTTCTTTTTTTTTAAATTTTTTTTTCCTTTGAAATAACAGGGTTGACTTCTTTCCTGTTTAACATTAGATCACAAAACTAGGGAGTAGAGTTAACATGTATGTGAAACTCACACTAAAACCCATGTACTCTTCCTGCTGGACTAAGCCTTGTGCTAGAGAACACTCTGAAGCCCTCTGAGGAACTGGCACTGCTTTTCCTTCCTCTTCATGCTCACTTGGAGCCTGTTTGTGTTGCCTTCTGTTCCTTCAGGTGTCCACTAGCTAGCATTTATATTTGTTATCTGAGAGAGGGTTAGTCCAGACAAGTCAGAAATCACCGTGTTCTCTTTCCTCTCCCCTCATAGAAACGCATTTGATCTCGTTGTTCAGTCATGTAAGTTACTGCCTTAAACTTGTATTTGTGGACAAATAAATGCAGCACTGTGTAGCTCCAGGTAAAGAAGTGGCTTCCTTTCCAGAACCTGTTCGAACACATTTATCAACATTTCCAAAATGAAGCAGTAGATGACCACTGGTTAGCAGCTTTAAAAGTAAACAACTGACCTGCTTTAACTTATTATCTCTGTGAGAGCACACGCCATGGCGTGAATGCACACGTGCACGTGTGGAGTCACAGCAACTTGGAGAAGTCATTTTTTTCTTCCACCTTCATGTGGGGATTACACTCAGGTTGACAGGCTTATGTGGCAAATGTTTTAAACACACCAGGCACCTGGCTAGCCTTTGTTGGTTTGTTTTTATTTGATCTCACTGCATCAACCAGGCTGTCCTCAAACTCAGAGAGATCCACCTGTCTCTGCCTCCCAAGTGCTGGCATTAAAGGTATGGCTACCATACTCCCTTTTTGTCTATTAAGACAAGGTCTCATGTAGCTCTAGATGGCCTAGAACTACTGATCCTCCTGTCTCTATCCTCAAGTGTGTGGTTACAGGAATAATCACTGCTCCCAGCCTTAGCGTGCATTTGTAAATGCCTAGGGGTTTGGGAAATGGCTTGGCGGGTAGAGCATTGGGATCACAGAAAAAAAGACTGGTACAGTAGCTTGCTTTTGTAATCCTAACCCATCTATGGCTGGGAGGCAGAGACAATAGCTTGACAGAAGCTTGACAGCCAACTAACGTGATGTATTCAGCAGTGAAGAGATCCTGCCTCAGAACAAGGCTGAAGACAAGGACAGACGCCTTAGGTATTCCTCTGACCCTGTCTGTACAGGACCTGCACTCGCTCACTCCACATAGTCGGTGAATGAATGAGTGCCTAAGTGCATACACAGGCCAGTGGTTCTCAAACTGGTCTTAGGTCTCCTTTGTATTCATATGAATTGTTAAGAATTCCTATTGACATTTATGATATTAAAACAGGAAAATTTAAAACATTAATTTATTTTGAAAAATAAATACCTATTTCCTGTTAATGTGACTAGCATAGTTTTATGTGTATTTTGTAGAGCTTCTAGACTCTAGTATGAAATGTGGCATTATTTTATATTTTTATGAATCTCCTTCATATCTGATTGCCAATCCATAGCTGCTTAGCATCTCTACTGGCTGTCAGAGTTCTAACACATGCCCTGTGGGAAATGCCACCATAGCTTGTAAGAGAAAAGGGGAAAGACTGTCCTGTTACCACAAAAGGGAGAGGTCTCTGGGTCCCTGTGACACTTTGGGAACTGCAGCTTTAGTGTCGGCTCTTGGAGGCCCGTCTCAGACAAAGGGCTGTTGTTTGAGAGGCAGCGGAGAGTGGAATGTAGGCTACCTTTCCAATACTTTTTGAATATTTTGCTGTGTATATTACCATTTTAAGGTAAATTATTATTAAATAAGTTCTTTATCTTCCTTCTGGCAAAAAGATGTTTAAAGTAATAGATTGATGCTTGTGGGGGTAGTTTTGTTTTGTTATGTAGACAACATCTCTTTAGCCCAAGCTGACCTAGAACTCACTATATAGTTCAGGCTAGCCTCAAACATGTGGTAATCCTCCAGCCTCAGTCTGTCGAATGATGAGATTGCAACATAATACCACCAAGTTGAGCTCCAACCCTTTGTGTGGGTCACATGCTCTCAGCCTTTGCTGTCATTTCTGCATAGGTCCCAGAGGAGCAGTTAGTAGTGTCTTCTCTGTTCACACTTCCTGGTGTGAAAGGTCTTTTGTCTCTTTTAAAGATTGTGTGTTCATGGGGTGTAGGGCAAGGAGTGGTTAATGTGCTTTTCCCTAGATGAACACAGCGAGCATTTCCTTCCTTCCATCTGGGTGGGTGGGATAGTGTACACTTGTAATCTTAACACTCAGGGTGAGGCAAGAGAACCATAAATTTTAGGCCAGCCTGGGCTACTTCATGAGATCCTGTCTCAAAAACTTTTTTCTCGGGGCTGGAGAGATGGCTCAGAGGTTAAGAGCATTGCCTGCTCTTCCAAAGGTCCTGAGTTCAATTCCCAGCAACCACATGGTGGCTCACAACCATCTGTAATGGGGTCTGGTGCCCTCTTCTGGCCTGTAAGCATACACACAGACAGAATATTGCATACATAATAAATAAATAAATATATATATATATATTAAAAAAACTTTTTTCTCCTCCTAAAACAGGGTTTCTCTGTATATCCCTGGCTGTCCTAGAACTTGCTGGCCTCGAACTCAGAGATTGCCTGCCTCTGCCCCTCCCAAATGCTGAGATTAAAGGGATATGCCACCACGCCCGGCCCTTCTTATGGTTTTATACTTTGCGTTCATAACAAAAGGATACTAGGGAGGCTGAGGCAGGAGCATTTCTGTAAGTTCCAGGCCTGAGTGGGTTACAGATCTGAGTTCAAGTCCAGCTCAGGCTATATAGCAAGATTTGATCTTCAAAACAACCCCAAGAAGAAAGAATCTGCAGGGCAGTGGTGGTGCACGCTTTCATGCTTTTGGAGGTAGAGACAAGCAGATCTTTGTGAGTTCAAGGCCAGCCTGATATACAGAGCTAAAGAAACCCTGTCTTACACAACAAAAACAACAACAAAAAAGTCATAAGAAGAAGAGCCAAAAAGTTGGTATGGTAATGGAAGTTAACTCATAAACTAGACGGGCATTAGTGGCTCATAGCTCTACTCTCAGGACGCGAAGAGCAAAGGCAGAAAGAAGATCACCATGAATTAGAAGGCCAGCTTCGGCTGCATAGTGAGTGTGGGTTAGAGTGAGACCCTATCTCAACCCCAAAACAAACTAATTCAATTTTTAATTCTTATTTTATGTTTATTTTGCCTTGCCTATATATATGGCTGTGCACCGTGTGTCTGTGGAAGTCAGAAGAGAGTGTACTACTGGAGTTAACAGATAACTATGACTGATAAGAATTGAATGCTGGTCCTCTGGAAGAACAGCCAGTGCTCTTAATCACTGTGCCATCTTCCCAGACCTGCAAAACATCTTTTTTAATGCTCCTAAATGTCTAGATTTGCTGGTGTTGACACCCTTGCAGGAGAGTCTGGTGGAAGGTAAGCACAGTGGTTGGAGAGTGACTACCTACAGGGCGGAACTGCATCGACATTTCAGGGGAGACGCTTGAATGATTTGTAAAATGCCCCTTTTATCCTTCCCTCGCCTCCCCTCGGTCTTCTTTTTCTTCTGGCGGGTGGGGGGCAATACCCAGACTAGAATCTAGCACTCAATCAGCAGTAGTTGCCTCCTCGGAGCTTTGCTATTTTAGAGCTGTTGGTGTGAATTATTCCTTGTTAATAGGAGCCTGGCTTTCCCTGCTGCCGAGAAGCTAATGCACACATTGCTTAAATCAGCAGTTCTGATCTTTTTGTTCTCAGGGCCTCTTTCTACTCTTGAGAATCATTGAGCAGGTTTTATAGATTTTTATTTTATTATTTTAAATTATGTATATGTCTTTGGGTGTGTACAGGTAGGTTTGTGGAGGACCTCAGATCTCTTGGAGCAGGAGTTTCAGACAGAGTGAGCTGCCTGGGTAATAGGAACTGAACTCGTGTTTTCTGGCAGAGTCATATGTGCTCTTGACCACTGAACCATCTCCAGCCCTTGACTGAGTTTTAACTGTTGCTATTTATTGTAGGGAAATAAAAATATTTGAAATTTCTTTTCTTTTTTTTTTGTTTGCTCAGTGACAAGATCTCACTGTGCAGCCCTCACTGTTCTGAAACTTGTTACATAAATCAGGCTGTGCTTCAATTTGCAGCAACCCCCCACCCCAATCTCTACTTTTCAAGTGCTGGGATTATAAGAATGTGTTATCATGCTCAGCTTGCAATTTATTTTTTAATAACAATAATAAGGCCATTACATGTTAACATAATTTTTTTTTATTACAAAACCCAGCATTTTTGTTTTGTGAATCTCTTTAGTGTCTGGCTAACATAGCTGGCCTTACATCTGTGTGAGCATGTGATCTGCTGTGACAGATTGCTTTATGCAAATGGGTAGTGAGAAAGGAACATTTTAGCAGTTTGGATGGTGTTGACTGCCCTGTGCTGCTGTGGGAACGTGGGAAGAGCGCTGGTTTCCCCTGGTGCAGTTGGTGCGGTCTGGGCGCCATCCGCGCTCTTTGTGCCTCTGTAGCATGGCACTCGCTGGAAAATACTTGCTGGACCATGCTGCTCTTCTAGTGTTGGCTGACCTCACTGGGTAGTTTCTGTAAATAACGTTGATTACTATTACTGCCAATTTCATCAGGAAACCGTTTAAAATACTGGGAGGTCATCCAGCTCGTGGCGGTATGTACAAATTTTCCAAAATTCTAGAGCTCAGAATTTATCATTGGCAGCCAGTGCTGCCAGTTCTCCTTGAAGTGACAGAGAAGACGCCTGTCAAGTCCCCAAGCGTGAATGAGTATCGTTTATCTGCCAGACACTTTAAAATGAACCGGTGCTGCTCACCCAAGCAGGTAATTCAGCTTGGAGATCAGTTGCATAAATGCTGTCTTTTGGAGACCTTTGTTCCCAACGGAAACGCTTTTTGGTTACTTTCCATTCAACTTGTTAAAAAAAGGCAATCTACTTAAAAACCAAGGTTCAGGGCCTAGAGAGATGGCTCAGTGTTTGAGTGTTGCTGTTCTTTCAGTGGACCCAAGTTTGGTTCCCAGCACTCATGTCAGGGAGATCAAAACCACTTGTAATCAGTCTGGCTTCAGATGATTCAGGACCCTGCTTCTGGCGTCAACAGACCCTCGCTTATACATGCACGTAAGCATGGACACATAAATAAGACTAAAACAAACCTTCAAGAAAAGAACCATGGTTGAGCTGGGTGGATCTTTGTGAATTCAAGGCCAGACAGGGCTAAGTGATGAGACCCTCTTTCAAAAACAAACAAAAATAAACTAAAGAAATGAATCAAAGTTTGAGATCTCTGAGTTTGAGGCCAGCTTGATCCAAGCCAGCCAAGCCTACATATCAAGACCTTGACTCAAAACAAAAAGAGCCATGGTTTGACTAAGTGTTATTAGATTTAGGTTTATTTTTATTATAAATATATAGTTTATTAAAATTATTTTATTTCTTATAAAAACAAAATTTCTATATGAATTTCAGAATACTTTTATTTTGAGTAAAATGATGTGTTCACTTAGTTTCCCCATGTAATCACCTAATATGACCATGGCGCTAGATCTGTCTAAGAGATTACTGACTAATAATCAAGCTGCATACTTCATTAGTCCTGTTGCTGTTCTAGCAAAGGGTACTCTGTTGCTGTGGGAAGCTTCTTTAGTTTGTTTGGTTTTATTTTTTCTAGACGGGGTTTCTCTGTGTGATAAATAGCCTTTGCCATCCCAGAACTCACTCTACAGACCAGGCTGGCCTCAAACTCACAAAGATCTGCCTGCCTCGTCTTCCCAGTGCAGATTAAAGGCATGTGCCACCATCACCACACCCAGGTTACTTTAGATTTTTTTTAATTAATATTTATTTCCTCATTTACTTTGTGTGTGCATGTGTATATATGTGGACACAATTGTGCCATGTCACCCATGTGGAAGTCAGAAGGTAACTTGTGAGAGTCAGTTTCTCTCCTTTCACTATTTGGGTCTTAAAGCTCAAACTCACTCAGGTCACTGGGTTTGCAGAGCAAACATCTTTATTTACTAATCCATCTTGCTGGCCCCAAAACAGCAATATTTACATTTAAAACAATACTTGCTGAGTGGTTAGTGGTGGTTGGTGCCTTTAATCCTCTGGAGGCTGAGGCAGGTGGCTGTGAGTTCAAGGCCAGCCTGGTCTATAGACCGAGTTCCAGGACAGTTAGAGCTACACAGAGAAATCCTGTCTCAATCCCTCCGCACACCCCCCAAAACCAACCAACCAGCCAAACAAACAACAGCAAAAAAAAAAAAAAAAAAAAAAAAAAAACCCACCCATTACTTTTCCTATTACATTAAGAAAATTAATGAAGCCAGGCATTGGTGGTGCATGCCTTTAATCTCAGCACTTGGGAGGCAAAAGCAGCCACTCTCTGCGAGTTCTGGGCCAGCCTGGTCTACAGAGCAAGTTCCAACCAGAGCTACAAAGAAACCCTGTCTCAAAAAAAAGAAAAAAGAAGAAAATAAATGAATTGTAGATTTAGAAAAAACTGCAAAGGTAACTAGAGTGTGCTCTGTGTATTCCTTACCAAACATCTTGTAGAACTAAAATGCACTTGTCACAATTGAGGTTGTGGTGCATCTGTATACATGCGACTCCTCTAACCCTGCCCGTCTCTTGCTCATGTGACTCTAAGCCTGGCATCAGGCATTAGGACTTCTTCCCCGCCATAATGTCCTGTGCGGGGCAAGTGACAGGCACTCCACAAACTGTTACCTCATTCTTAAGTGAGATTGACTTCCTTCTGGTCTTGGTCTATCTGTCTCTCCCTCTCTCTTCCCTACTTCCCTTTCTTTCTTACTTTGTTTAGCTGCTTAGAATTAAAAAATACTTTTGGCAAAGTGTTTTGCTAGGGATGTAGAGAAGAATGAAACCGTTTCTGTCTTCCAGGATTATCCCCTTAAAAAACAGAAAAAAAAAAAACAAACAAAAAACCAGGTTCGGGGCTGGAGAGATGGCTCAGAGGTTAAGAGCATTGCCTGCTCTACCAAAGGTCCTGAGTTCAATTCCCAGCAACCACATGGTGGCTCACAACCACAACAGAAGAGGGTCTGGTGCCCTCTTCTGGCCAGCAGGCACACACACAGACAGAATATTGTATACATAATAAATAAATAAATATTAAAAAAAAAACAGGTTCATAGAGTCTTATTAGTTTGCTTAGTGTACCCGGAGGTAGAGATTGTCCAGCTTCAAAACACAGAGGTCTTGGGCACCCTGACGGGAGTGATGCTTTTATCCGTTTTCTAAATGAAGTCTTCCTGTGTGGACTTCATTTATTTAGAGAACTAGAAAGTATGTGAAGGTTGTGTCCCCATTTCCCTTTTTTCGCAGATTAAAATACTCCCCCGGTGGAAAGCTTGGTTCATTCAAGTGATCCAGCTTATTTTTCTGTTTAATATTGATGTGAGGAGTGCACCTGCTTCATTAGAGGCATGGTTGGTATAATTAAGATTCGTTAAGAAGAATTTTTATGATCTCTGTGGAAATTCTTTTAAACATAGAGATAATGACAGTGGAGTGTAGAAACATTCTATTTTAGCTACAATTAGTCTTTTCTGGTCCCAAAAAGGCACAGAGCAGAGATTCAGTAAAATGATAGAAAGCTCTCAGAGAAAAAAAAAGAAAAACAAAAGATTTCCTAAGGATCTTTAATAATCATTATTTCATGGGGCCCATTTGCTTATTTTTACCCAGCTTCAGTAATTAAAAATTAAGTTGGTGCTTTGCCACACTCCTGTAATTCCAGCACTTGGCAAGTATAGTCAGGAGATTCTTAAGGTTGTCCTCAGCTAGACCACAGCTGGGCCAGCCTGGGCCACCGGGCTTCATCGTGCTCAGACAGCCAGCTTTTCTCAGGTGTTTACTGGCTCTGTAGTCATTTGTATCCCGTTAGGTCCGCTAGGGGCAGTTGTTGATATATGTCTGCCTTTTGAGCCTTGGTGTATATTTATTTATTCAGACATGAACTGTGTATGTTGAAGAAACTAGATTGTGTTTATCCCATGGAGTTTACCACATCCTGGATTTTGCTTGACATGTTCTCATAGAAAGGTTATTTTTCTGTTGTGTTTTTGACAGGATCTCGTGTAGCCCAGGCTGCCCTCGAACCTCTGATCATCTTGCTTTCTCCAAGTATCAGTATTACAGGCATGTGCCACCCACCTGACTTGGCCATAGTGTTATTTAATATGTTCCTCTAGCCTTTGTGTTTCTTACAAGCTGGTATTAGAGCTAAAGACTTGATTAGATTTCACTCACGTATAGTTGAGCAGTTTTTGTTTGTTTTGGGAACAGGGTCTCACTGCATAGTCCTAGCTGGCCTGGACTGACTATGTAGACCAAGACGGCTTTGAATTCATAGATATCTAACTAGCTCTGCTTCCCAAATGCTGGGAATAAAGATGTGTGCCACCATACCCAGCTTTGTTTTTTATTACAGATCATGTCATGCATAGTATTAAAAATGTTGAGTAGCATTTTGTATTAGGAAATGCTTAATTTTTTATTTTAAATTAAAAAAGTGATATTAGTAGCTAGTGATGGCTGTAAATCTGGTAATGTGTGGAAAATTGTGACAGGAGGAGGAGAGATTTATGTCTTTAAGTATTGTTAAATGATGATCTTTCTTCCCCTCTGGTTCCTAGTTTATATGGGAAACAGAGATTGTTTTCACTTATTTACCCGGCTGCACACTGGTCAGTCATCAGCATCCCCCAGTAGTGACTACTTAGTGTTTGTATATGAAGCCATGAACTTATTTTTCAGTTTTTGTTTTTCATTTTCTGAATCCATAAATATAAATACTTGGTATTATTTCAGTTTACAATAGTCACCATCCAGACTGATTCTCAAGTTGTATCCTCTTTGGCCATTACTACTTCAAGTAAGTTCGCATGTCCTTTGACATTTATCCCTGTTGTCTTTGATAGCTGACATTTGATCTGGTGTGACCAAATAATCCAGCCTAATTTTGTGCATTTCCTGCCTATGGCCAGTTAGTGTTTGCTATATTTATTTTTGCAATTTTGATTGTCCTTGGAATGTATTTCACTAGAGATGCATCAATGGCTGTGAAAGGACTTTTTTCCTTCTTATCTTTATAAATTAGATTCCTTTGTTGTAGTTTTACTAGTAGAGATGGCTGTGTTTCCATATAAGCCTGGCTGTGTTTGCTTCATATGTCTCAGAGCTTTTTTTGTTTTCACTTAATGTACTCTGGAGTCTACTTACAGAGTTTTCTTACCCATTGTTTTGCAAACAAGGTAACTGTGGTATTCAGCTAATTTTCTTTGTTAAAATTGTGTCCCTTTTTCATCTCTATTATGACAAAGGAGAGTCCTGCAGTGAGCAGGCTTATGCTGTCTGTTCTTGTGGTTTCTGGCAAGGATTTTAGTGTGATTTAAGGTTATCTGTTAACTTTAATCATGGCTAATTAAATCTATAATAGATTTAAGATAATAATATTTACTTAAAGAGTTTTGTTATATAATTAATTGGGAAAATGTAGATCAAACCACAATGAAATTCCAATTTACTCCTACTGGGGTGACTATAATAATTTGGGGGGCTAGAGAGATGGCTCGGAGGTTAAGAGCACTGGCTGCTCTTCCAGAGGGCCTGCGTGGATTCCCAGCACTACACAGCAGCTCACATCTGTAACTCTAGTTTCAGCAATCTGACACCCTCTTCTGGTCTCATCAAGCACCAGTCACTCATGTGATGCACAGATGTGCGTGCTGGCAAAACACCCATACATGTAAAGTAAAAGTTAAAAATTAAATAATTTTTTTAAAACAATGAGTGCCAGGAGTACAGGTTCAACATGTGTAATCCCAGTATTCAGTAGCCTGAGGCAGGAGGATTATGAATTTCAAGCCAGTGTGCACTACAAAGAGAGGCTGTTTCTCTTTTTTTTTTTTTTTTTTTTTTTGAAAGAAAGAAAGGTTGAACACAGCAGGTGTAGCCATACTGAGACCATCTGTATTGCTGATTAGATATAAGTGCTTCACAGGAAAGAAGTTGGCATTTCCTCACAAATACATACATACATACATGCATGCATAAACAGAGTACTGTCCTAGTTAGGGTTATTACTGCTGTGATGGAACACTATGACCAAAACAACTTGGGGAGGAAAGAATTTATTTCAGCTTACACTTCCAGGTAACATTCCATTACTGATGGCAGTCAGGGCAGGAATTCTAATGGGTAGGAACCTGGAGACAGAAGCTGATACGGTAGCCATGGAGGGGTGCTGCTTTCCAGCTTGCTCCTCATGGCTTTGCTCAGCTACTTTCTTATAGAACCCTGGATCACCAGCCCAGAGATGGCACCACCCACAGTAGTCTGGGCCTTCCCTCACTGAGCACTAATTAAGAAAATCTACAGGCTTCTTAACCTACAGCTCAATCTTATGGAAGCATTTTCTCAGCTGGGGTTCCCACCTCTCAGATTGTTCTAGCCTGGGTCAAGCTGACATAAAATTAGCCAACACAGACAGCGTGTGGCCCAGCAGTTCCACTTAACTATACCTGTGAGAAATTAATACAGCCACACAGAAAGTTGGTGCACAAATGTGCTGGGAAGTAGAACAGCCTAGTAACTACCAAGTGATAAAGAAATGAACAAAATGTTGTGTATCTATGAGTGGAATGTTATTCAGCCATAAGAAGGATGAAGTAACTCAGCAATCTAGAAACAGAAGGAAGCTTCTTCAGCCCGAGGCCTGTGCAGGAAAATCCCATAACCAAACATACATACAAGAATTTGGGTACTTTCCCAGGGAGATAAGAACATGACTAGGATATCCACTCATGCCTGTTCTATTCTCCTTTATTCAGGAGGCCCTAGCCAAGACATTCCCACTAAAATCATTCTGTGTTCCAGGATCCACATGAGTATTCTCTTCTGCAGTAAGGTGTCAGATCTCCCAAGTCTTCACCAATCTGTGACAGGTTCCTGGTTAAGCAGCTTTTTTTAAAATTAATCTTCTGTTAATACAGAGGTATTGCTTTGTGTGGTTGTGCATGTTTGTAATCAATACTTATTCACTGTGCCTTTAACAACTGCTGCCAGATGAAAGGGTAGAGGAGACCATGTGCGCTTTCTAAGAGAAGCTTAGTTTTTGTTTTTTGTTTTGTGTTTTCGAGACAGGGTTTCTCTGTATGTAGCTTTGGAGCCTGTCCTGGAACTCCCTCTGAAGACCAGGCTGGCCTCGAATTCACAGAGATCCGCCTGCCGAGTGCTGGGATTAAAGATGTGCGCCACCACCGCCCTCTGAAGCTGTCATTTTTTTTTAATATTTATTTATTTGTTATGTATACAATATTCTGTCTGTGTGTATGTCTGCAGGCCAGAAGAGGGCACCAGACCTCATTACAGATGGTTGTGAGCCACCATGTGGTTGCCGGGAATTGAACTCAGGACCTTTGGAAGAGCAGGCAATGCTCTTAACCACTGAGCCATCTCTCCAGCCCTGAAGCTGTCATTTTTCAGGGTGGGAAATCCTATTGGCTGACAAGACTTATAATTCTTTTTTAAGCAGTGTAACAGAGCAAGGAATTGGGGGTGGGGGGGGTTGTTTCTACCGTTGGAATGAGGTGGCAAAAACTCTTGTAGCACGGTGACTCTTTTGAGTGGAAGTTTTTAGAGCTGTTTTGGAAAATTAAAGTATGACCATTGGAGATGATCTAGTTTTTGTTGCTTCCTGCCTCCTATCTGTCATCCGGTATGACATGGCGTGCAGTTGAGATTTCCCTTAGAGAGGTTTGGCAAGTTTTCTGGTCCTGAGGCTATTTAGTTTGCATTTTATGTTTGTGTTCACCTGCTTCTTCCAGGACACAGTCTCGTGACCTTTCAGCACTGACACCAAGTCTGTACTAGCAAACCTTGAATATTCAACATACTTTAAGCAAGGGAGCACCCTCTCAGGAGATTATTATGAAGGCCACACGTCCACACTGGAGCCATTGTTTCAAGTTCCTTGAGTTCCACTCCTTGCCATCCATTATGTTCTTTACTTTAAACCGCTCACAATAGGAAAACAAATGATCTTGTTCTCCTGTTACCATATTGTTATGCTTGGGCTTCTGTGCAAACAAATTAAAAGTCTTGAAAGTTCAGGAAAGCAGTCAAAACATTATCAACAAGATACATGACATCACAATATGCAATCTGTTTTGTCCTAGAATGTACAGAGGCTCCTGACTCCACCCAGCCACCTAGCCTCTAGAATTTCCCTTCTTCCCTCAAGAGCTTGGGGAAAGGAAGTTGTGCTTTGATGAAGCAGGTTTATGTGGTGTACAGGAGTCAGGCAGAAGTCTTGGCTTTAGCTACCAGCGGGCATGGAAAGTGATGACAGCAGTGAGTTCCTTGCTGCCCACTCTCCTCTTTCTGATCAAGCAAACTTTCGTAGTCTTCCTGCTAATCAGCTGTAGTGAGAACAAACTACCTCTGCTAAAGCTGTCAGGAGCTGTGTTAGTCTCAATGCAGCAGGTTGTGCACCAAAGTTCCAGCTGTTCTTCTTGGAGGAAGAAGTAGGAAGAGGTATCAGTGAGAAGAAGCCTCAGCAAGGATGGTCACTCCCATGAACAGCAGTTTCTCAAAACGTCCTAGCATTTTCCACTGATAATAATTAAGAAAGTACTGTTTTTCTCTATGTCTTTTTTTAAATTAAGCATCTACGCGTGTGTGCATTTGTATGTGTGCTTGTGTGTATGTGTACATATGCGTGTGTGTGTGTGTGTGTGTATTTGGAGATAGATACAAAGTTAACATCAGGTAGCTTCTTCAGTCTCTCCACTTTACTTAATGAGGGAAGATCTGTTGTTGAACCTGGAGCTTGTTAATTCTATCTAGTCTAGCTAAGCAGCTTCCTCTGGGAACCCATCCTCTGTCTCCCAAGTGTTGAAAAATACAAGTGGCTGCCACACCTACCAGGCTTTTATATGAGCCCTGAGGATTTGAACCGTAGTCCTCACACTTGCACAGCAAACACTTGATTTACTGAGCCGTCTTCTAAGCCTCGGATCTCAACATCTTACAACGAAAAATAAGTTCCAGAATTAGCAAAGGGTTCTAAACCCCTAGCACACAGATACATAGGAAGGGTCCCAGCAGTAGATGTGCAACGTGCTGAGTGGAACCATCACTTAGGGCCTAGGACGTTCAGGCGTGAGGCCATCATGAAGCACAAGGCTGGAGTGTGTCAGTTAAATGCCACTGGAACTTTACGTGTGAGACAGACCGTGGGAAATGAACCTTAGCAAGACTAAGGACCAAAGCAGAGTTGAAAGATTGAAACCTTTGTTTGTTTCTAGTGAGAGCTGTTTTTATGGATCCATGCTGCCTTTTTATTTGGCTACTTAAGGAAAACATAAACCAAGCGTGCAAAGAGAATCTTAGAAATGAGGGTAAATAAAAAGCAGAGGAGGAAAAGAACTCATCAGCTCCTTCAGAAACGCTGAGGCCAAAGCTGTGAAAAGTGTCGGCTTTCCCACAAACCACCCTGGCCCTTATTTCCTGCTATGTATCTAAAGGTCAAAGGAGCCTTCCTGCCTATGACTGCCAGCACGAGGCAGAGTACACTGTGTCCTGCCCAGCACCAAGACGTTCGTCTCAGTTGTGTTTTGGAGCCCTCTGCCAACTCAACCAGTGTCTTATTTCAGAGAGAAGCACCTGTTTTCTCTTGACATCATGGTAATTGTGTGGTCTTACATGGGTTTCCTCAGCCAGATTCCAAGCTCAGCATTATGAAACAAAGCATTTCTGTATGCTGTAACAAAATCGCTTGGGTTTCCATTAGTAGCTTTGAATCTCACTTTGGAGTATGGTTAGTAGGACCAAGAATGGCAGCCAGGGCCGGGCAGTGGTGGCGCACGCCTTCACTCCCAGCACTCGGGAGGCAGAGGCAGGCGAATCCCTGTGGGTTTGAGGCCAGCCTGGTCTACAAGAGCAGTTCCAGGACAGCTAGGACTGTAACACAGGTAAACCCTGTCTCGGGGAAAAAAGAAAAGGATGGCAGTCTGAGGAGTATGGCTGACGCTGTGCTGCACAGGTGCCTGGCAGGCCGTTCCTGCAGAGGCTTTCTAGTTACTGCTGTCGGCCGGCATGTACACACAGCTCTTACAAACTCGCCTTGTCAGTGAGACCTGCTGAGGAAAGCAGCAGCATCAGAACATACGCGACTGGAAAGGGGAGCAGTAAGAAGTGCCCTGGGAGAGGAAGCCCTGCGCTTGCCCACAGTGCCTTTGAGCCAAATGTGCACCAGCCTAAGAAAAGAGTGGTCATCGTAAAAATATTTTTTTTCCCAGTCCGGAAGCAGAGTCACAATGGAGACCACTGCTCTGCTGTGCTTTTTGAGTGTGCAGGAAACAACCAGCCATTACCAGTGGAGCTTTTCCTGCTGATGAATGAACCCTGAGGCCAAGGTGACCTGTCTTGTTAATGAATTCATGAGGAATCTGGGCCTTGCACCGACCCTGTCCTTAAAAGCTTTCTGTCAAGCTGAAACAACATTCCTCTGCTTTATGAGTTGACTCCCACTGAGCAAATGAGAGCCAGGAGTGAGAAGAACCTGTGTGGCAGAGAAGTGAGGTCTGCTGAGGGGCTTCTATGTCTTGTCTTGGGCCTTCTATTCTGACTCCATTTGCAGGGAGGTTTTTCATTCCACCTTTTCTCTTACTGCAGAAACAAAAACTGAGGGGGTTTTGTTTGTCTTTTACTGTGAGGTGTGTGTGTGAGAATGTCAGGACAAGCACCTACACTGGGCTTTGCCCCAGTCCAAGCCACCTTCCAATTTTACCCCTTTTCCAAAGGGCAATTATTTTTTTAAATTGTTAATTTTTAAGAGTTTGATACCCTGTGTTTTTATCATATTCACCTCCTCTCTCCCAGGTCTTCCTAGATCTCCCCCCTTTACATACCCACCCAACATCTCATCTTTTTCTTAAACCCATCAAGACCGATTTGTGTCACTCATATTCTTGGTTGTCATCTACTGGAGTGTGGTTGACTTACCGGTGACTGCACTGAGAGAAAACTGCCTCTCTCCCAGCAGCTAGCGATTGTCAACAACTCCATGGCTAGGGGAAGTATTTTGTGCCCAGCTCCCCACTCGATGCTGGGATTCGGTCTGTCATGGGCTTGCACAGGTCTTTTTTTTTGTTGTTGTTGTTGTTTTGTTTGTTTGTTTTGTTTTTCGAGACAGGGTTTCTCTGTGGCTTTGGAGCCTGTCCTGGAACTAGCTCTATAGATCCGCCTGCCTCTGCCTCCCGAGTGCTGGGATTAAAGGCGTGCGCCACCATCGCCCGTTGCACGGGTCTTGTATGTGCTGTCACAACTACTGTGAGTTCATAGGTGCAACTGCCTGGCTGTGTCCGGAAGACACTGTTTGCTGGTACATCTACTGCCTCTGCCTCTTACACTCTTTCCTCCCTTCCTATGGCGATAACTGGGCTTTGGGTGGGGGGGGGGGGCGCAGGGGAAGAGTGCAGTATTTGTTCCATTTAGGACTGAACATCATTCAGTTTGTTATTCTCTGCACCATGGCCAGTTGTGGGTCTCTGTGTTAATCACCATCTACTGCAAATAGAGGCTTCTCTGATGAGGACTGAGTGATGTGTTGACCTGTGGATACTGATGTTTAATTGAAGGATTTTCCAACCCATCATTCAGAAAAGAAACTTTTGAATAGAGCAATGTAAGTGTTGAGTTTTGTGTGAATATCTCAGAGTGATAGAGGAGAAGAAGAAAACATTTTTAATCAGGCATCTTATTAAAGCAGGCTGATACCATCCTTACCCTACCAGACAACAGCAGTCTCCTTTAAATCAGGTTATATTTGAGTAACCAGAAATTATTTCTTCCCCCAGATAATTTTTCTTAATGATTGATTGCTGATGGTGTCTTATGATTTAAAAGAGGCCCTAGGAGCTGTTGTCACTATCTTGGTTATAGGGTCATTTCCTAATCCTCCAGATCTAGAAATATGACTTTAAAACAAAGTAATTTAGATTCTGATAAGCTGATTGTGATACCTATAAAGCTGCTGTTTCATTTCTTTAGAAGAGTTGGAGATGGCTCTGTGAGTTAATGTATTTGCCTCCACATTTGACAACCTGAGTTCAGGTCCCAGAACCCGTATGGTAGAGAGAGAAACCTACTCCCACAGCTTGTCCTCTGACCTCCATGTGTGTGCATACACACACACACACACCACACACACACACACACACACACACACACACACACACAATCAACAACAAAAGAGAAACCCAAGTGTTCAGGCTGTGGATAGGCTTTGCCTTGTAGAGTATTTGTCTGGTATATGCAGCGCCCTGGGTTCAATCATCAGCATTAAATAAGCCACCTGTAGTCTCACGTTTATAATCCTGGCACCGAGGAGGTAGAGGCAGAAGGGTCAGATCAAGTTTGAAGCCAATCTGGACTACATGAGACCTTGTCTAAAACAGTACATACATACATACATACATACATACATACATACATACATACGAAATAAATAAGAGTGACCAGAAAAGAAACAGTAAGGAGTATCATTTCAGAAGTCCCAGCAGCCAGCCTGAACTGTAGGAGTGAGTAGAGAGTGGAGAGGAGAACACCACAAGAAGAGAATGAGAAAGCCAGGCATGGTGGCGGGCATTTGTCACTTGTCGTCTTAGCACAAGGAGTGCAAGATTATCACTGGCTGCAAAGGAAGTTCTAGCTGGGTGGGAGGTACCAGATTTCTTTTAGGAAGATGGATATGTTCTTAAGTGTTAGTGAGAGGTAATGCAACAAACCACTGAACTATACGCTTTCAGGTGGTAAGAATTGGGCTGGGGGTGGGGGCTGGAAAGATGACTCAGCGGTTAAGAGCACTGGCTGTTCTTCCAGAGGACCTGAGTTCAATTCCCAGCACTCACACACAACTGTCTGTAACTCCAAGATCTGACACCCTCACACAGTCATACATACAGGCAAAACACCAATGCACATAAAGTAAAAATAAATGCATTAAAAAAAAAAAAGAATCGTGCTAAGGAAATGGCTTCGCAGGTACTTGCTTATTTTGTGACTTTTGGCCATTTGTCATTTTCTGAGAACTGTTCATTTCATTTTCCTGTTTAATTGATTGGATCTTTTTATTCCTTGTTATTTAGATTTTTTTTTAAAGTTCTTTGTATTTTCTATATATTAACCCTCTGTCTGATGTATAACTAACGAAGATTTTGGCCCAGTCTGTAGTAGGCTCTCTCTTTACTTGATTGCTCTCTTTGCTGTATAGACGTTTCAGCTGGGTAATAGTGCCACACACCTTTAATCCCAGCCCTTGGGAGGCAGAAGCAGGTGGATCTCAAGGAGTTCGAGGTCAGCCTGGTCTACAAAGTGAGTTCCAAGACAACCAGGCTACACAGAGAAAGCCTGTCTGGAGGAGAAAGTGTTTAGATTTCATGGGTCTTGTCAGCTATTGTCGTCATTTCCTGAGTGGCTGAAGTCCTGTTCAGAAAATCCTTTGCCTGTTTTTCCTCTTAACAGTTTAAGAGTTTAAGATCCTACACGAAGGTAGGACTTTTGGTCTATGTAGAATTGCTTGCTTTTTGTACAGTGAAAGATAAGAATTTAGTTCCTTCTACATGTTGATGCCAAGTTTTCCCTCCCTGTTTGTTAAGACTGCCCTTTTCTCTAACATACAATATTGGCATCTTTGTCATCCCCTCCCCACCCCCAAAAAATGGCTTTGTGTGTATTTATCTGGGTCTTCTATTCATTGATCTGTGTCTGGTTTCATGCTGGTTTTGTCCTTTGACTCTGAGGTATGACTTGGAATTAGATATGGTCATATCTCCAGTGTTGTTCTTCTTGCTCAGGATTACTTTGGCTGTCTGAGGTTTTTTTTTTTGTGTGTGTGCTCTTATGTAAATTTTAAGGTTTTTTTTTTTCTGTAGGTGAAAAGAATCATGTTGAAATTCTATTTTATTTGCTTATGTTTTGAAGTGATACTTGCTATATAGTCAGGACTGGCCTGGAACTTCCCGTGTAGGTATAGCTGGCCTGAACATGAAGTGTTCTTGCATTTTGATGAGGCTTGAATTGAAGTTTCTTTTGGTGACATAGCCATTTTCATATTAGTCCTTCATCCATGAGATGGGAGGTCTTTCCATCCTTTAGTGTCTGTAGTTTTTTTTTCTTCAGTTTCAAAAGTCTTCGCTGTCTAGGTTTATTCCTGGACTACCTTTGTTGTGTGGTTCTGTTCTTCTTGAAGTGGTAGTTGCAAATGGTGTTTCCCTGCTTTCTTTGTTGGCATGTTATGTGCATACAGGAACCTGCTGGGGTCTGTGTGTTAGTGTATATCCTGTCACTGCTGAATATCAGATCTAAGAGTCTCCTAGTGGGCTCTTCAGGGCACCTTATGTACAGAATCACACCACCTGGAAATAATGATCCTCTGACGTCTTCCTTTCTGTCCCTGTCCTCTATTTTCTTCTTGTCCTGCTGCTCTAAGCCTTCAAGTTATTTGAATTTTATTTTTTATTTTAGTTATTTTATTTAGGGAATGCTTTAATTCCCTCCCCCCATTTAGTGTAATGTTGGCTATAAATTCATTGTGTATACATGTATTATGTTCTTTATATTCCTAGTTTCTTCAAGACCTTACATTATTGAATGCTAGATTTTATCCAAAGACGTTTCTACTATTGAAAGATCATGTGATTTCTGCCCTTGAATCCATTTATACTCTGTGTTACATTTATTGTTTTGCATATGTTGAACCATCCCTAAATCTGTGGAATAAAACCAATGTAATCACAACTACTCAAGTTTTGTTTGGTTTTATTTTTAATTAACTAGTTTTTCTTTTTTTAAATTTATTTATTCATTATGTGCACAGTATTCTGTCTGTATGCCAGAAGAGGGAACCTGATCAAATTGCAGATGGTTATGAGCCACCATATGGTTGCTGGGAATTGAACTCAGGACCTCTGGAAGAGCAGCCAGTGCTCTTAACCTCTGAGCCATCTCTCCAGCCCCTCTATTTCTTTCTTTTTTTAAAAAAAAAAGATTTATTTATTTATTATGTATACAACATTCTTTCCATGTATGTTTGTATGCTAGAAGAGGGCACCAGATCTCATTATAGATGGTTGTGAGCCACCATGTGGTTGCTGGGAATTGAACTCAGGACCTTTGGAGGAGC
>NW_026067927.1:14413538-14419782 GCF_014885135.2 Alexandromys fortis
TATTTATTTACTTATTATGTATACAATATTCTGTTTGTGTGTATGCCTGCAGGCCAGAAGAGGGCACCAGACCTCATTCCAGATGGTTGTGAGCCACCATGTGGTTGCTGGGAATTGAACTCAGGACCTTTGGAAGAGCAGGCAATGCTCTTAACCACTGAGCCATCTCTCCAGCCCCCCCCCCTCTATTTCTTTTTAAAGACAGAATCTCACTATGTAGCTCCCCATGTAAACCGAGTTGGCCTCAGACTCAGAGATCCACCTGAGTGTTGGGATCAAAAAATGTGCCACCACACCCACCTCACTCAAGTTTTTAAAGAACACTGGACTGAGAGGTCACAAAAAATAAATGCAGATGACTCCTGCACTTTAGAAAGGATGCTACACTTTGCTCACTGGGAAAAAAAGGTCACAGATTTATTTGTTTGTTTTATTTTTTAATGTGTATGGGGATTTTGCCTGTACGTACCATGTGCATGCATTGTCTGTAGAACCCAGAAGAGGGTGTCAGATCCTCTGGAACTGGAGTTATATGGGTGCTAAGAATCAAACCCAAGTCCCCTGGAAGAGCAGCCAGTGCACATATCCACTGAGCCATCTCCAGCTCTACACCCATGGACTGAAGTCATATGGAAATGATATTTTTCACCAGATTTGCAGAAACCACACAGTTCAGTAACACTGCTTTTTCAAGGCCTATGTTTATTATAAGCACTTGCACATTGGAACTTCTCTACCCTGTGTGCTGTGGGACAATGGTCCATACCCTGCCAATTGTATTTTAATAAAATGCTGATTGGTCAGTAGCCAGGCAGGAAGTATAGGCAGGGCAATGAGAACAGGAGAATTCTGGGAAGAGAAAGAGTCAGTCTGCAGTCGTCACCCAGACACAGAGGAAGCAAGATGTGACTGCCTCACTGAAAAAGGTACCAAGCCACGTGGCTAACACAGACAAGAATTATGGGCTAATATAAATTATAAGAGTTAATAAGCCAGGTGGTGGTGGCGCACGCCTTTAATCCCAGCACTTGGGAGGCAGAGGCAGGTGGATCTCTGTGAGTTCGAGGCCAGCCTAGTCTACAAGAGCTAGTTCCAGGACAGGCTCCAAAGCTAGAGAAACCCTATCTTGAAAAACAAAAAAAAAGTTAATAAGAAGCCTGAGCTAATAGGCAATCAGTTTATAATTAATGTAGACCTCTGTGTCTTTGGGACTGAACAACTGCGGGGCCTGGCAGAACAGAAACCTCAGTAAACGCTAGTGTTTTTGCTCCCATGCCATCACCTTCTCATCTGTGGTAACCACTTGGTAAATTATTGGCCTTCTGTAACATAGAGTGGCATTTGGCTTTAAAGGAGTGAGGATATCCTGTATGTATTGATGGGAAATGAAGTGCAAATGCCTGTAGATGTTTAGAGTCTCTGAGGTGACATAGTCAAAATTCTGGGGCTGGCAAGAAAGCTGAGCAGGTAAATGAACCTGCCGCCAATTCTTACCTCTTAAGTTTGATCTCTCAGGGCTGCATGGTAAAAGAGAGATCAGACTCTGAAAACTAGCTCTGGCCTCCACACAAAAGGCTGGTACATGCAGACATACTCAACACACTGATACACAATAAATAAGTAAATATAGTAAAACATTCAATTTCTTAAAAAGAAATGAGGAAAATTGAGTGAGCAGGTGTGTTGGGAACAGGTAGATTATTTTTTACTGGGTCATCTTTATGCTCATTTTAAATTATGTCTCAATTTCAGTTTGTTAAACTGAGATTGTGTTTCTCTATTTTTCAAAGATTGATTCTATGTGTGTGTGCTTCTGTGTATGTGTCTAAGCACATTATATGTGTGGGTGCCTGCCAAAGCCAGAAGAGAACATTAGATCCTTTGGAGCTGGAGTTACAGATGTGTGCTATGATCTAAACTGGTTCTCATGATTTAGTGGTGAGGATTCATAACCTGTGAGCCGTGTCTCTAGCCCGTGTTAAACATAAGTGGTAGGAAAGGGTAAGGGGTTTACTGTGCCTTTGTATGGTCCTTCCTTTCTTCTTGTGCTGAACCTATCTCCGGCCGCCAGCTTTGGCTTCTGACCCCAGTCTGACCATGTCTGGGGCTCCTGCCTCAGGGTGCAGGTGTTAGAGAAACAAGTTGGGCTGCAGGATTCTGTAGGGGGGGGGGGGGGGATTGCGCTGTCCTCGGTCTCATCCTCTTCTGGCCCTTGTCCTCATCGTAGTGTTTAAAGGATTTTTTTCGAGATTGATTATAAGAGGGGCAAGGCAGGGAGGTAGTTGTAAGTCTTCCGTGGATGAGACGCTACAGAGTGGCGACAGGTGCACATGAAGATGGGCCAGCATTTCTGGACTTTGCCGGAGGACCAGAGCTCTGTTCCACTCAGGCTCTTGTAGGCCTTAATAATTAATAAAGCTCACTGTCTCTGCTGAGTTAGGTTGATCCCTCAGCCACCAAAGGGAAACAAATGGGAGTACGTTCTGCAGGTTGGGGAGCGCACACGGCGGATAAATTAGCAACGCAGCCCAGAGCCTTGGCATGCTCACGCCCTGCTCTAACCACCGTAACTTCCTTCTTTCTGCATAATCAGCTTGTGGAGAGTGTGAGAATGCCAATGTGCTTTGTTAATAACCAGAGTGTGGCATGAAGGGTTTTAAGTATTTCCTTCCTTGCCTCTTTTGGTTTTCTTCTCTACTGAAAAAAAAAGTTCCACAACTCTTGTTTGATGGCAGTCTCAATAGCATTTCAGGGCTTATTTGACAGAGGCCTGTTTCCATGTAGCCATATCTTGTGGTTTTTCTTCATCCTGATTTATCTTTTTAGAATTAGCTTGTGCTTAGGCAGCAGGATAAGTATAATGGTTTTAATTTTGCTGAGACACAATTTTCATTTTAGGGGCTGGGCATGGAGACAGTCTTTACTATATAGTACAGGCTAGCCTATATCTTCCAGTCCCTCCTGAGTACTGCGATTTCAGATGGACACCATCACAGCCAACCTTAGAATTTACTTCTAAATATAAACAGGTTGAAAAAGAAATACTATTTTTTTCTTTTACTGTATGTGTGTGTGGGAGTGCGCGCGCGTGCACATGCACATGTGCCTCAGTGTGTAGAGATCAGGACACAGTGGTAGCATCAGTTCTCTCCTTCGACCTTCATGTAGGTTCTAGGAATAAAATTGGGGTTGTCAGTGTTGCACAGCGAGCTCCTTTCCCACTGAGCCATCTCATTGGCCCCAGTTTGCTCTTTAGATCTGTAATGTTGACGCTGATTTCCTTTTATGTTGATCCAGTAGCCATGTAGATACCTCTCCTGCTCATAAAGACAAGAAGTGTTTATTGTAGATGTGTTGGTATATGCATACATATCTGTACATCTATATGTAAAACTTGAGTGCATAAAACAATCAAATGTTTTAAGTAAAAGCAAACAGGTTTCATAAAAGAAGATAAATAAGTACATGAAAGTTTGTTCATCATTCAGAGACTTCTAGGAAGTGAAAGTCATTCCACGTTAGTTGAAATGAGATGAGGAACATCAAATGTTGGCAAGGATATAGAGCAGCCAACTCCTAGGAGAGTCTCTAACTTGGAGGACTGTTGGGCATTGTTATTACGTTTAATATGCACCTACTCCATACTCAGCAATTCTGCTCTGTTTCCATTAGAAAGAAGTGAAAGCGTGTGAATTGTAAAGACTTCATGCAGCTGTATTTTATTACTAATAGTGTAAAACTGCAGATGTCCAGGGATAGGAGGATGGGTTAGCAGAGTGTGGCAGTAATGAGGACCCACCCACTGGTACATGTAACACCGATGAGTCTGGAGGGCACTATGCCACATAAAAGCCACCAGCCACACACGAGTAAATCCAAACTGTCCTATCTGTGTATAGTTCAGAATGAGGTGAGCCTGGTGAGAGTAATCAGGAGGGTGTTTGCTGGGGACAGGAAATTATGAGAGGATTTTCCAGAATGTAAACGTTCTGGGTGGACTGAGGGCCACAGGACTGTGCATTTGCTCAGACTCATGGAAGACAAATAGTACTCTGTCTTTTACAGTGTTCAAGTCTAAGTATGGGGGGGGGGAAGGACTCAAGTGATTTCACCCTCCTGTCCACTCTCAGTTCATGACTCCTAGAATGGCTCATACTGCTTAGCCTTGCCTTCACTGGAACTCAGCAGGAACAGAGACACACAGTACTGCTCCTTTGATTTTTTTTTCCTTCTCATTTTTAAAAATATACATTTGTTTTTGTGTGCATTGGTGTTTTGCCTGCATGTATGTCTGCGTGAGGGTGCCAGATCCCCTGGAACTAGAGTTACAGACAGTTCTGAGCTGCGTGTAGGTGCTGGGAATTATGAGGAAGAGCACTGAGCCATCTTCTCCAGCACCCTTTCCTGTTTGGTTTTGAGGCAGTTTCCTTCCTTCCTTCCTTCCTTCCTTCCTTCCTTCCTTCCTTCCTTCCTTCCTTCCTTCCTTCCTTCCTTCCTTCCTTTCTTTCCTATAGGAGTGAACCGTCACATCAGTGTGACTTTTCTTTTCCATCCCGTTTCCACACAGCAGGTTGAGCAGCTGGTGGCAGTTCTATAGCTGCAGAATGAAGCCCCATATTGCTCAGTGATGTAGCCCTGGTGAATAAGGCCCACTTGGTGTTTTAAGAGCTATAATTTACTTCATTTTGTCCTAGAGACTGGATGGCCTGCCTGAGAGCAGCCTTCAAAATAACAGCAAAAGCTGCTTGGATACATTGTGCTTGGGGTGGACCTGATTGTAGGGTAAGGGTCATTCTCAAGAGCTATGTAAACACTTCAAGCTCTAGTTATCAGATAGTGAATCTACTAAGGAGTAGGGTTCTGTAAAACCTCTTCTGTTGGGCACTATTCTAACTTCTTACCTTTCTTCACTCCAGCAGTGCACTCAACAAGAGTTTTCTCATCTGTTTTTCCAGTGGAGAAAGGGCAGTAAATTGATGGGTACCCCATCCTGGCCTCTCCTGGATCTTAAGTCTATATATTCATTGTTTTTTAGATCTGCCTCTTGCTGGCTTAATACCTACACCAATTAGGACCAGTTCAGCTCATGTCCAAGCTTTAATGTAGAGGTGACTGCTTGTGCTTCAGCCAAAGAAATCAAGAGCTTGCTTAGATGGTGGTCCTCAACCCTTCCTTAGCGGTTCCTAACAATCGAGAGCTTGCTTTTAGATGGTGGTCCTCAGCCTTCCTTAGCGGTTCCTAACAATGTGCGGATGCTGGGGCCTTGCTCCAAAGTTCTTGGGGAACAAGAAAGGGACTCTAGAATTTGCATTTTGTGTGCTTCTGCTTGCATGCACACTTATGAAGGTCAGAGGACAACTTGTGGGGTCGGTTCTCTTGTACACTATTTGGGTTCCAGGAATCAAAACACAGGTGATCAAGCTTGGCAGCCTTCACCCACACAACCGTCTTGTGGACCCCAAGTTTGTATTCTTAGTAATTTCAGGGATTCCAGAGCTGATGGTCTTTGACTTCTGAGGAACACTAAACAATATGTGGCGGGTGTTGGCGGGAGAAACAGGCAGTAAATGTTCTTGGTATTCTTTTTATCATGCACTGTCAGGAACCAGAGCTCCCAGGAACAGGAACCTGGGTACGCTGTGTCCCTGGCTTCAGCATGGCTGCTGGCCCAGAGCAGGGAGGAATACAGGACATTGTGAATGAGCATATGAACTAATTAGAGCAAATGGCATGTGCCCAGAGCGCTATCAAAAACATCTCCATTCGGGACTTTATGTTGTGGAGAGGATTGCAGATCCTTAAGCACAGTGTTTATTAGTAATAAGTAGGGCACTAAAATACTGCAGCAGTAGAGGTGAAACAGGACAGCTTCCAAATGAGGGCGATGAAGGCACTAGCAGGGGAAGACTGAAGGTTCTCCAGGATTTTCCCCTTTAGGTGGATGCTAGATTAAACTCTCATATACCAGGCACATACATACTATACTGTTGAGTTACACCACATCTCCGTCCCTGCCCCCCACCACGAGGGGCATTAAGATTAACCCAAATTGACTGCCAGTGATTATTTATTTATTTTTGGTTTTTCGAGACAGGGTTTCTCTCTGTAACAGCTCTAGCTGTCCTGGAACTTACTTTATAAACCAGTCTAGCCTCAAACACACAGAGATCTGCCTACCTCTGCCTCCCAATTGCTGGGGTTAAAGGCATGTGCCACCACTGCCTAGTTAAAACATATATATATA
>NW_026067927.1:14419823-14426136 GCF_014885135.2 Alexandromys fortis
ATATAGTTTTAATATAGACAGGGTCTTATTATGTAGTCCTGAAAGCCTGGAACTCTGTAGACCAGGCTGGCCTCATAGAGCTGCACCTGACTCTGCAGTCTGAGCAACAAATCTCTCTCTGTCTGTCTGTCTCTCTCTCTGTTCCATATTTTAAAATAATATGCTTCTATAGTACTGCTTCTTTTATACGTTACACATTCTCTATTAATTTCTTCTGTCTTTTAACAAAGACCACGTTGGCTGGGTAGCTCACTGGGTAGAGTGCATGGTTGGCACGAGAAGCCCTAGATTCTGTTTTCAGGGTAGAGAAAGTAAGCAGCTGGCCTTCCTGTTTGAGACAAGGAGGTTAAATGTTCTGCACTGGCTTCCTCTCTTCAGCACCTTTTTCATGAGAACGGTCACTCTGTTAGTGTTGCTCAATACTCAAAGGGTGTGAACTGTATTTCCTCTCATAAATACGCACTTTTTATTGTCCGGTTGGTTTTCTCTATTTCCTTTTTCCCCCCAGACTCCGTCAAAGCTTAAAGTCTGCCTGAATACTATCTTCTAATAATTTCTACTGAATTATATGCTTGCTATAGTCTTGTGTTCTATATTGGATATTTTAATTTTTTATAATTTTTATGATGGAGCATCAGAGTCAGGTCTGATGCTAGACAAGCATTCTAGCATCAAACCATAATCCCAGCCCCGGCATTCTGCAGTCTGCCCACCTTCCTCTGGTTCCTTCTAGAGCCTGTCCTCCTCTTGCTCAGTTCTTTGGTCTTCATTCTCTCAGCTTTGTTCTGGGACTTCCTTCTGCCCTTTTGTGGACCTCTCTAACTTCCCTAGTCCTGGAACTTCCTCTTTCTGGACTTACTTTCTAGGTTGTGATAGAACTCATCTTCTAGTGCCTTCCGAAGGAGCAGGTTTGTGAGAGACAAAGTGTGTGGTAAAGTCTGTTCTGCCTTCACTTCACAGCACAGCACTGCAGGTGAGAAGAGCCTCCCTTCACAATGGCGAGACGATTGTTCTGCTGTCGGGCTTCCAGCTTCCAGGGCTGCTCTGGAGAAGTCCAGAGCAGTTCAGGAGTTTGGGATCTTTGTGTTTGACCTCATTTCGACCCCACCCCTTGAAAACTTTTTGTTTGTTTGTTTGTTTGGTTGGTTGGTTGAGACAGGGTTTTGCTCTGTAGCTTGCCTCCAAGTCCTCATGGTAATTCTCCAAGTTCAGTCTACCTAGGATTGGAATCACAAGTCTGAGCCACCATGCATGGGTCTTTGGAAGTTTTGCAGTCTTCTTTTTATCCCTGAGATCCTTACTGGGCACCAAGAACCCCACCAGTGAGAAACGCCAGTTCCTTTTTGCACCTCCTCCTACCTAGTGTCACTGCCTTTCTGGTTCTGCTGTGCACACAGCTCAAGTCTGCCCAGAATGGGAAGCTAGTGTCTGCACAAGTCTCTCACTTTGATGGCTGGGCACGGCTGAAGGGACTGCTCTTTCTGGCAGATTCTGACAAGAAATTATACAGATAGCTAAGTATTGAGTTAGTTAATTGCTCTGATTATATTCATCAAGTTTTATATAATTTTGAAAATAGCCTTCCTTTCTTCCCCCAGGCTGGAGGATACAGCTTCAGCGGCAGAGGGCCTATCTAGTGTATGTTAGGTCCTGTGTCATATTGCTAGCAACACATATTTGCACACATACCCACATACAACACTAACCACCAACATGTCTATACAAGCACTAGTGACCCCCACAACACACCCACACATCCCAAAATAGTAGCCCATCTGTATTGTATCCAGTAAAAGTGGAAAAGAACTGCTACAGTAAAGAAGTCTTTGGTTGATTTCATGACCTAGTTATTCTAGTTTTGCACAAAATGAATTCACATTGCTTTCCCTGTCTACAAATTCTATCCTAGAGGAGGGGAAACACTTGTCAGCATTCCTTTCCATCCTTTCTCTTTAGTTATTGTTACTTAAGAGATTGTAACCAAGTGTCTGCATCAGAGATTGTGACATGAGGGTGGAACCCTCTGCAGATCCTCAGATGTGCAGGCCAGGGTGAATTCCAAGCTGCCCATGCTGTGCAGGAATGTCTGTCATATGCTACAGTGAACAAGTGCTTTGCTGCTGCTGACTTGAAGTTCACAGCTGTCTGGAAATTGCTAAGGATGGATGGCCACAAAGGCCTTAATCAATGCAGAGGTTTACTTAAATGTATTTCACTTATGAGAATTTATGCATGATTTACAAAATTAATATTATTTCGCAAGATTCATACTTTGGGGGGGGGGTTGTTTGTTTTGTTTGTTTTCGAGACAGGGTTTCTCTGTAGCTTTGGAGCCTGTCCTGGAACTAGCTCTTGTAGCTGGCCTCGCACTCACAGAGATCCACCTGTCTCTGCCTCCCGAGTGCTGGGATTAAAGGCGTGCGCCACCACTGCTCGGCTCTTCATACATTCTTTTAACAAATATTTATTGAGTACCTACCAGGGCCAGGCAGTATGCCAAGTGTCAGGGTGTCAGGGAAAAATGTCCAAAAATTGACCATTAGAAGGCTCCCAGATACCTTCAAAGAAACTGAAATTAACAATCAGACTAAGTTTAAAAAGCCATTCTTGGGGTTTGGGGGGGCTGTTATACAATGGATCAGCTTTTTTCTTGGTTTGAATTCAAGGGGCATATTTGGAGGTGGGAGGTAAAATATATTTTGCTGCCAGAGATGACTTACCTTGAAAAAAAAAAAAAGCAGAGCAGGCAACTTCTGGATTCCAAGCCCACTAATTTTCCTACCAGTAACAGTTTAAATTTGGGGACTGGAGAGATTTCTCATTGGTTGAGTATACCTGCTGCTCTTGCAGAGAACCAAGGTTCTTAGCATCCACATCAGGTTCACAGCCACCTATATAACTCCAGTTCCATGGGGACAAATATACATATACACGTAAAACAAAATATTTAAGGAATTTTAAATTTCTATGTGTGTGGATTTTAGAGTGCATTGCTTGGTTTGGTTTGGTTTGGTTTTTCAAGATGGTTTCTCTGTTCCTTGCTGTTTTGGAACCTACTTTGTAAATTAGTCTGGCTTTGAACTCACAGAGTTCTACCTGCCTCTGCCTCCTGAGTGCTGGAATTAAGGTGTGCACCACCACATCCAGCATAGAGTGCATCTTTTTGAGGCACGTGAAGACAGAATAGAGACTGCCGGAAAACTTTAGTGTGATGGGTGCATTCATAGCCATCAGATGCTTCAACCTCCTGGGTCCCTCTGTCCTGGCTGTTCTTGAATAGTTCTTCTTCTTGCCCTTCTAATGAGACTACACCTCCTACTTCTCGTTACCTCCCCCATCTCTGCTCCCTGTCCTGCTCATCTACACTTCCTGTGCACAACTGGGGAGGGGGGTGGGTTGGTTTTGTTTTTTCGAGACAGGGTTTTACTGTGTAGCCCTGACTGTTCTGGAACACACTCTGTAGACCCCTAAACTCAGAGATGCACCTGAGTTCTGGGATCAAAAGCGAGCACTACCACACATGGTTTCTTGTGCAGTTTTTTAAGAAAGTAGCTGCTGCTTCTCATAATTGTCTCTTGTGAGTGAATTAAAGGAGAAGAAATCTTTGTCTTTGTCTCTAGTAGCAGCAGGGGCTTGGCTCACTGAAGGCATCGTATAGATAAAGGTTTAGCAGTGTCTTATCTCTGGTTTAATTACTGCTCTTCAAGGTGGTTATTGTTACCCTTGTTTTACTAATTGGTTCCTAAGTTTCAAAGACGTTAACTTGTACAGAGTACAAATAGATATATAGTAATTAGCTGGTGGGATAGTGAGTCACTTCTTTGGGAGCAAGGCCATGACGCTTAAAAGTATAGATCCAAGGTAGTGTCAGCAGCAGCCAGAACTTCACTGCACAGTAGTTCTCGGGCATCCTGCCATCCTGTCCACACTCCTACAGGGGTTTTTGTGGTGATGACAAAGTGTTCTAAAATTAGATTATGATAATATATCAAAAACCATTGCTCCTTTAGTTCTAGCACTTGAGAAGCAGAGGCAGGCGGATCTGGGAGTTCAAGGCCAGCTCACTATAGAATAAATTCCAAGACAGCCAAGGGCTACACAGAGAAACCCTGTCTTGAACACCCCTCAAAAATTTTTTTAGTTATATGCCTTATATAAGTAGGCTCTTTATTGTGTGAATTACGTCTCAATAAATTTATTTTAAAAGTATTCTCGAGAATAAGAATTAGTTGGACAGGGCTGGAGAGATGGCTTAGAGGTTAAAGAACACTCACTGCTCTTCCAGAGGACCCAGGTTTGATTCCAAGCACCCACACGGCAGCTCACAACTGTCTGTAACCCCAGTTACAGGAGATCTGCTACCCCCACACCAAAGCACATAAAATTAAATAAATTGTTTTTTTAAAAGTGAATTGGCTGAGCCGGGCGGTGGTGGCGCACGCCTTTAATCCCAGCACTTGGGAGGCAGAGGCAGGCGGATCTCTGTGAGTTTTGTGAGTTCGAGGCCAGCCTGGTCTACAAGAGCTAGTTCCGGGACAGGCACCAAAGCTACAGAGAAACCCTGTCTTGAAAAACCACCAAAAAAAAAAAAAAAAAAAGTGAATTGGCTGCACGTGGTAGCACATGCCTTTAATCCCAAAACTCAGGAGTCAGAAGCAGGCGGATCTCTGTGGATCTCTGTGAATTCGAGGCCAGCCTGGTCTACAAGAGCTAGTTTCAGGACAGGCTCCAAAGCTACAGAGAAACCTTTTCTCGAAAATAAAATAAAATAAAAAATAAATAAAAAAAAATGAATTGGGTGGTCATCAGATTTCCCAGCGTGCTTTCCTAGCATATATTTAGTAGCTTATATTTAGGTGGTTTCCATTATCTTCATTCCCAGGGGAATTTCCTTCAAAGTGATTGAGGCTATGGTTTGGGTTTGGTTCTGTTTTTCACATTTGTGCTCCACTTTGAACTATAGCATTCAGGTCATTCAGTGCCTGTGCTCAGTCTCCTTCCTGAGTCTGGACTGTGAGAACATTGATTGCTCATTCAATCCTTGCAGAGCGACTAGCCCAGCCCCATGGTGACAGGAAGGGCAGGCAACATAAAGCCACTGGTCCCCCAGGAGAGAATAGCAGCCATAGACTCCTTTAAGCTGCACTGAAGCTTTGGGGTGAGAAGCCATAAGAGCCTCACTCAACAGGGATGTGATGCCCATTTCCCAGAGTATGGCAGCCTGTGTTTGTAACAGCTTCAATAGTGACCTGTACTCACTCTTTTCACTGTGACCTACTGTGGCCATGAGCACAAACACAGATGCACTGAGGAGCCGAGGTACAAATGAAAGCATCACTCAGCAAGTAAGGATTCCTAACAACCTTGGAGAACTGTCCTTCCTTCTGTTTGAAAAGGCTGCTCTAATAGCCACCGATTGGTAGCTTAAGGAAGGTAGCTGTGCCTAACCATTTCTTTTGCTCTAGCGATGGGAATTCTTTCATTGGTGGTCAATGATTCGATGAGTAAAAACCGTCTATCCATTCAAGAAGCAATGTTGTGGTTTATACATGGCCTGGCTGTGGCCACCATCTATGAAAACCATTTCCTGCCTCCAAGAAAGGGGCGGGTGGAGGGAGGGGGAGTGAGGGGGAGAAAGAACTTTCTGCTCTCGGTCCCATGCTACATGAGAGCAAATTTTTCTTTGTTGGAACGCATTGCATTTCCTTAGCAGAGTGATGTTTTAGGATTCCGGCTGCCTTCCTGAAATCAGAACTTGCATACAGATCTTTGCTTCTCGTGGGTCCCTTAAAGTCTAGATTAGTGGGGGTGCATGACAAGGAAAAGGCTGCCGATGGAACATCTGCCTTCTGAGGAGAGGTGGGAGCTGCCTCTACTCAGAAGGATAGATTGAGGTGAGCATCATTAAATTTTCCAGTCAAGTTTTAGTAGGATTCAGTTTCTATGAGACCAGAGTCATTACTCTGGCAGTTGAGCAAGCAAGCCATGTTGTAGATGCTGACCAGAAAGGGATTCGGGAATTTAGATTCCTCATCTAAAAGGACCATATCTCTCTCCCCTCCAGCAGGATGCTGGGTATCAGTAGCCCCAGTTGTCCAGTACTCATCTCTGTGTTTGGGGTTTCACATGCTGTTTAGTAGCAGTAAAAGGGTCGGAAGGATTGGGGAAATGTCTGCAAACGTGTATAGGAGCCAGCTCATGTAAGTGGCACGTAGAGCCATGTGATTAGTGTGCCTACCTGTTCCTAAAAAGGGCCAGATGTGACCCTTTTTTTTTTTTTTTTTTTTTTTTTTTTTTTTTTTGTGTTTATTTT